>NW_003852410.1:27821277-27889829 GCF_000181295.1 Otolemur garnettii
CCCCCCCCCCGCTTTTAGTTTCCCAACTTGACTGGGGCAATTTAGGCACCTGGAAAGCTCTGTGTATCCTCTGTTTCATGACCTTAACATTGCCAATGTTCTAAAGGAGGAAACTCATGAACAATAAGGTCAGAAACTATCATCACGCCTGTGCCTTTTGACAGACCACAGTCTCGAGTTGGCTCTGTGGAGGCATCCTCAAAGTCCCATCAGCATTACTTCCAGTGACATTTGCTTTAGACCTAAGTGGCTCTCAGTGATTCCATGCTGCCCCTAAACTCAGTAGCAGAAGATGAGGCCTCTCCAGATCAAGAAAGGCAGAATCCATCCATGTAGAAAACACACGCAGTGGGGTTGGGGTTGGTCGGGAGAAGAGAACATTCAGGAAGACTCACAGCAGAACAAAGCCTTCTGGTTTAGAGCAGAAGCAGGTTGCCAAAATTATTTTTAGAACTACTGTCATGTGAAATAGGGGTTTCTATAATTTATTGACTATTTGGAATATGCCAGCATTAGCTTAAGTACTTTACCTGCACATACCATATAATTGGCACAATGATCATTATGTATTAGGTTGCTGGTTTTATGGGAAAATGGGGGAGATGAAAAAAGTTAAGGAATTCGCTCAGGAAGAGGCAGAGGCAGATCCTTGGACATCCATCTCCAGTGTCTGCATGTGGGTTCACTGTGTGGGTTTGTACCTCTCTGAGATCTGGGTGCAGTGTAGCAGAAAGCACTGGGTGACAAGTCAAGATTTAGGGGGTATGGTCATGGCCCTGCCATTGCTTGGCCATTGTTCTGAGAAGACTCACTCTTGACTCCTGTGAAAATGAAATTAGATGCTCTGAGTGCACCCCTAACATTTCCAATCCTAATCCCTACTGGTGTTCAAGTGTTTTCTGTTTGCTTCTTCTACTAATGGATTTATTTTAAAAGTGAAATTGTATGTGGGATCCCAACACAGAAACAGATAAATGTGGAGTCAGTTTGTCTGGACCAGGGAGGAGGGGTCTGAAGTGTGCTGCCTCCTCTCATGCAGCGTTTTATACCCAACATGTGCCACTCCCTGGCCACCTTGTCCTGGAAATTATAGGGCTTTGTGATTTAGAAACCACCAGCCAGATCTTTATCTAGCCATTATGTCACCCGTGGCAAGAAGACTAGATAGTTGAACTTTCAACCCGGCAGCAAACTATGAGATTCCAGATATCAGAAATGAAGTATCACTTGGAAAAGCACTGCCGCAAATGGGTTGTGTGCTCTTCCCCTCTCCCCTCAGCTTTGACCCTGTGGTCACAGTGCATCCTGGCCTGCTCCCCAGCTGACGGGTGCTGGGAGCCTGCTTCTCTCACTCTCAAGGTGGGGGAGACAGGAGTTCTGCAGTGTCGATGCCTCCCCAAAAGCAGTTGTCAACCAAGGAGGACACACACTAGAGTATGAATCCTGTCCCTTCACCCCGCCCTTGGCTTGGATGACTCTGAGGTGCATGCTCTCAGTGACTCAGGGTGTCCTAGGGCAGTGGGCTCCAGTCACAAGGCGTGATAACTCACCTGAGCACACATTCTTTACCGGCTGCAGCGTCTTTCCTGTTTCCTTCCTGTTTCCTTTCTCACACTCTCTTACCGATATGTCCAGAAATCACCTCTCTAAGAAACTCTTTGCTCATATATCCTTGTTTTAAGATTTGCTTCTGGGGAAATGAAGACTAAGAAAAGTATATATCAGGTCTGTATCAATCTACATAGGGAAAAGGGATTATTATTGCTTGGTTATGAGATTAACTGTTGACCTAAATTTTCTACTCTGTGCCTTTCTGTCTCTTCCAGATTTTTTAGGCTGTTCATATTTTGCTTTGATGATCAGCAAATGAAAACAATCTTATTGTGTAAACCCATTTGCTATTCCAAGTTGAGAACTTTCGGTAATTATCCAAACGTGAAAAGAGCAATAGACTTGAAGACTTCCCTGAGTCTTGCTGAGGGAAAATTTTATCTCCTTTTTCTTACCTACAAAATTGGTAGAATAATATTGACTTCACAGAAGCATATGGAAAAGAGAAAAATATGTAAACTCTACAATAAAAATATCAGAAATGCATTTGTATTCATTTTCTACTTGCTGCTATAACAAATTGCTGCAAACATAGCACATGGGTCATCCATCAACTCTATGGTTAACCTTGTAAGGATCTGCCAAACTGTTTTCCAAAGCAGCTGTACCATATTATTCCACAAGCTTATACAGGGTTCCAATTTCTCTACTTTCTTGTTAGCATTTGTTATTATCTGTCTTTGGTATCTCATTGAGTCAAGGTCATTCAGCAACTTTTTCATGTACTTATTTGTGCATCTTCTTTGGAAAAATGTCTATTCATATTCTTTGTCCATTTTAATTAGAATTATTGTCTTTGTGTTATTTTTGAGTTGTAAATAGTTCTTTATGTATTCTAGATACAAATCCCTTGTCAGATATGTGGTTTGCAAAATTTTTTTCTCAGTCTGTGGTTTGGCTTTTAATATTTCTGCTTATATCCTTTGAAGTATAAAGTTTAAAATTTTGATGATATTCACTCTCTTCCATTTTTAAGGACCCTTGGGATGACATTGGTCCAACCTAGAGAATCCTTAAGACTTTCTCAGTTTTAAGGTCAGCTTGCTGGCAACCTTCATTTATCTGCAAGTGATTTAATTTTCTTTTGCCATGTGGCCTAATATATTCACAGGTCAAGATTAGGACTTGAATATCTTTGGAAGTGGCCATTATCTTTCTACTATAACATTGTTTGTTATTCTTTGTTGCTTTCTACAGTCGCTAATTAGCCTATATGGGGGAGAGGAATTTACTGTAGGCCAACTAGTGGGGGTTGCAGGACAGCAGTTATAGCATAGGGTTGCTCTTTGGTCTTCTCTTCCCTCTCCCCACCATGATTTATCCCTTATCATTGAATTGCAATGTATTCTAATAAGGACAAATGGTATCAGTGTGACTACACTGATCATTCTGGGGTCGGCATGGATTAAATGGATGTGTTCAAAAGGAAAAGAAGAACCAGTGTGGAATAGGAAGGATCTCTTACTCTTCCACCCACTGCAGTGAAGCTCTCTTAAAATGATAGCTCTATTGACATATCACTCACATACCATAAAAATCAGCCTACTAAAGTGAACAATTCATTGTTTTTAGTATATTCACAAAGTTGTGCAACCACCTCCTCTATGCAATTCTAGAACATATCTGTCATCCCCTCCAAACCCCATGCCCATTAGCACTCACTCTTTATCCTCCCTGGCAACCACTCGTCTTTTATCTTTCTCTATGAATTTGCCTAATCTGGACATTTTATATAAATGGAATATACAGTATGTGGCCATTTGTGTCTGGCTCTTTTCACTCAGCACAATGCTTTCACTTAGTGTACTTCATTCCTTTTTATGGCCAAGTCATATTCTTGATGTACTACATTTCGTTTATCCATTTCTCATTTGATGGTTATTTGAGTTGTTTCCACTTTTCGGTGATTGTGAATAATGTTGCTGTAAATATCCTTGTACAAGTTTTTGCATGGACATATGTTTTCAGTTCTCTTGGATAAATACTAGAAGCAGAATTCTGAGTCATGTGGTCACCCTAGGTTTAACTTCTTGAGGAACAGCTAAACTGTTTTCCAAAGCAGCCACATCCTTTTACATTCCCATGAACGTACAAGGGTGCCAGCTCTCCACACCCTCACCATCACTTGTTACTGTCTTTCTGGTTCTAGTCCTCTTGGTGGGTGTGAAGTGGTCACTCAACTTTGTTTTGATTGCATTTCCCCAAATGGGATTTTAAATTTTGTCCCTCGACCTCACTGAAACCAACACAAGCTTTCACATTTATTTTACACTTCTTATAATAACCCCTCTTCTTTAAATTCTTTCTTCTGTAGTCTGTTGAAATGTACCTCATCTTGGTTTGCCTCATTCCTTACTGTGCCCTGAAGCTGAGTCCTACTTCTCTTTTCAAGCTGCAAGTGTTGGAATGTTCCTCTGCTCGGTCTTTAGTTCTGCCCCACTACGTTTTTCTTCATAGCATTTGTGTCTGCCTGAAATGAAATTGCATGTTTATTCATTTTCTTGTTTATTTTCTGCATTGCCCATTGGAGCCAGGGCTATGTCCTGTTGATTACTGTACCTCTGGTTCCTAAAATAGTGCCTGGCAATAGATATTTTTGAATGAATGAAAAATGTACATAAATGTTATATGAAGGAAAACTCAGAGCTTCATGATCAAATACGGAAATTAGGCAAACCGAAATATCTTTTGTATGGGACCTCTCAGATACTTTAATGTGCTAATAAGCACTGTGAAATTTTGACTATGAAAACTTTTATGCTATGGAACATGTCACAGGACTTTTTAAAATACTCTTTTAATGGAAGCAGGTAAACTTCAGCCCCAACAAAATTATGTAGTGCTTTGTTAAATATATGTTTTGTTAACACTTAGAAAAGTAAGTTGTGATACTGGAGCTTAATAAGAAATCACTAAGAAAAGATTATGTCAAATTATCCCCCTTTCTGCTATTCGTAGGGTTTGTATCGGGACGCCATTGTAGTATAAGGCTATGGTAATGGTGTTCCTTCACAACAGCAAGGCTTTGAGCTGGCTTTATCATGATTTCCCTGTTCTGAGAAGTTGAGTGGGTTGTCAGGATCCTGTGATCAGTCTGTCACTTAAGAATTTATGTCAAGATATCAGACAGGGTTGAGATCTATGCCCCTGGGGAAAATCACCTGTGCAGTGAGCTGTTGACTATCCTGAATGTCACAGTGAATTTCAAATGGTTACCAGTTATCAAGAGTGTCTTTTCTAGGGCTCAATTATAACAAAACCTATAGAGATAGCCCAGAACACTAAACCCAGAAAAGCAAGCTAAGAAAAGAAGAGAGATAAGTCTGGAGCCAGGAGGTTCATTTAATGGAAGTTCACAGCCAGCTTTATGTTGTAGTGTATAGTAGCAGGCAAAGCCCTCAGGACAAGGCAAAGAAGTAGTCAGAATGTGGAAAGCCAAGGAAGCTTCCATAAGTAGGTCTCCACATAATGCAGCGGGGCAGCAAAACTGTGAGTTATCATGGTCCCTGCACTGCTACACTTGGCAAAAGAGGAATCAGGAACCAGTGATTCTCAAGGTGGATCCTAAACCAACAGCTCCAGCAGCACCTATAAGCTTGTTATAAACGAGTATCTTAGGGGCCTGGCAGTCTGTTTTAACAAGCCCCCAGGGCAGGCAGAATTTTGAGAACTGGTAATCAAAGTAACAACAGTAAGATTCAGCCAAAGGGACATTTTAACAATGCCCCATTCAAGAGTCATCTTAAATATCTTTTCTTCCGTTGCGAGAATAAATCCCCAAATGTAATGTCTATTTGGTCTTTAGGTTAATTTTTTTTAAATACTGAGTAATTCTGCTCCAGTCCATAGTACTCTGTATTAACTATGTGGAAAGCTGCATGTGAGCACAGGCTTGGCAGAGTTGATCCTCCTAACAACTCCGTGGGGTAGGAACAATTGCAATCCTGTTATAGATAAGAATCCTGAGACATCGGTCTTTGAGGCAAGGTCATATGGCCAGTATGTGGTAGGTCCAGGATTTTATTAGGCTGCTTAACTATAAAACACTGGTCTGGAACGTCTGATTACCAGAAAGTACAAGGGAGATGATGAGGGATGGCTGGATGGGAGGGAAGGAGGAAGAGAGGGATAAGGAAGTACAGGGGGATGGAAGGATAAAAGGAGGAAAGGATGAAAAAAAAGGATAGCAGCAGAATTTAGAAGTAAAAATAGAGTAAAGACTCCTTCTAAGGTTGAGCTATCTTCTTGCATCATGTCATTTTCCTGGTCTTACTTTTAAGTCAACCAGTCAACTTTGGCCAGGGCTCACCCTGCATGGGTTTCTCCTAAGAATTCGGTTCCATGAGTTGTTTGTGATCTATTTTTTCTTGTTTGTTTTTCCCCCTCTATCCCTATGCTCATAAATTCTTTGTGACTTAAGTACATATTTGCTCCAGTTGCTGAGGGATTCGTGACTAGCTTTACCATTGGAGAATATTCTGGCAAAAACATATCACTCTTTAGGGACTGTGTGCTCAGGGGCCACGGCAAAGCCCCTCTCTGCCTCATTCACCCTGGATGGCCTTGCTCCTTCCCTTTGCTTTAATAGTGTATCATTTGCCCCTCCTTACCCAGAAAAGCCACAGAGACACTTAATCTGACATTCTTGTTTGGCCCTTTGGAGGCTCGGAGCCGACCACAGTAACAAGGAAGGGGTGCGTATGATCAGGGATGAGGTCTGATTCTTTGTCTGCTGCTGCACATTTAGGCTTTTCATTTCCACATTCCTCCCCATGGTTTGCAATAAATGCAGGAACATAGCTCAAGGGCAGGAATGAGGATTAACTTCAGTTGAGATACAAGGGAGGCTATCTAGAAAGTAAAACTTTCAAATAGCAGTTTAGCCTTGAAGAATATACTGAATTAGATATGCTATGAGCCTTGATTCCTGATCTCTGCATAATGGCACTGCTTTGTATATTACCTGGGTGCTTCTGTAGACTAGAGAAATGGGCTGTTTAAAAGATTGAGTTCACAGAATCAGGGCGTGCTGATGAAGAACATGGGGCAAGAGCCCAGCAGTCTCGCTACCTGTGCGGACTCTGCTACACCCTGAGAGGCCCTGACCTTGCTGAGCATTGCTTTCCTCATCTGTAAAATGAGCTTATAGTAGTACTTACCTCACAGGATTTTTAGGAGTATTAAATGAGATAATGAAGTAAAATCTTAATAAATGAGATCTATTTATATTTCTCTTATATGACAATAATCCTAAGCCCTCACTCTGTATTTCAGCCCATACTACTTCCTACTCAAACTCATTTGCTCTTTACTTACACAATTCCCTGTTAGTTCATGTGTATTTCCTGTCAGCTTCAGAGTCACAATGGTCATCTTTGAAGACATGCTGTCATTTCAAAGCGCTAGCTAAATACAACGAAGACTGACAGCCATGAATAATTCCATAGAGCCTCTAAATCACACTGGCATTTCACTCAAACTCTCCTATATGCCACTAACTTGTTCTGTCTTGTTCTGTGTCTCTTTATTCTCAGTAGAGTTCAGATATAGCTACTGAAGGGGAATAGCATCCTCCAAAAAAAAAAAAATAATAATAATAATCCAGCAGGAACCAAGGTGGAGTAATTGAGCTTCATGAGAGCACCACTGTCAATTTTAAAAGACATGGGGAGATAATCAGTTTATTTTTTCTTTCTTGTACATTTTTAGCATATTCACATCCATGCTTTTCCCAGGAAACCTGGGGACATTCACAGAAATGACATCTTTGATGAGGTGGGTGTACTCTCTCTGATCTTACTGTTTGAACAAAGGGGCTATAATGTGACTTAATGAACTTGAACCAGGCGCTGCCCTAGATATGCCCTTAAGTGGAGTTCTACTCAGCATGACATGGGACATGGCAATAGAGACCATGGAGTCAAAAATGGCCATCATAGGAACCCAAGACAAATTAATTATAATAATTTTCTTTTTCAAATGAAACACAGCATAACCAAGTATCCTTGTGACTTCTGTCCTGTCATTTACCAGCCCACTAATTATTTTCATGGAGATATGGTTCAGAATCTCTATAGAAGAAAATCTCCAATGCCACCAATGGAAATCAAGGAGATTGATGATATGTGATTCTTTTAGTCAAATGCTACGTTTAATTTTTAAAACACTTTGGAACTCAGCTTGTCTTTTCCAATAGCATTTATTCAAGGATGGAACATGGAATTATTGTGAGCAGGAACTAGATTGGCTTAAATGATATAAGCATAATGGATGTATCATAAAGATTTTGTGGGGCAGCACCTGTGGCTCAGAGGAGTAGGGCGCTGGCCCCATATGCTGGAGGTAGCGGGTTCAAACCCAGCCCTGGCCAAAAACTGCAAAAAACAAACAAACAAAAAATAAATAAATAAAATAAACATTTTGTGAATACTCTCATTCAAAGATATTAAATATGCAACTACCATAAGTGTGAATCAGCAAGAGCTGAGTGATCTGCCTCCAGGGTTTCATCCACATGAGAACCTTTAAGTGTCCATCTGTGATGGACTCAACTGTGTAGAGCATATAGTTGTGATGGATCTGACTGATAGGAAATACAAAGCAATTTCACTTTATCTACCTATTCTAGCCAACAAAAGGAAACATGTTCCCTCATGGGTTTGAGCTGATCTAATGGCACTAGTACCCTGAAGTGTGTGGTTGGAAAGGCCTTTGAAATAGTTTTTGGATGCAACAAGGAAAAGTGCTGTGATTGATTAGTAATGCATGCCATGGGAATCAGTAGAAGAGAGATGCCATATTTTCCTTCTATTTGACATTCCTGTTCTAATCTTTTGAGAATATTTAAGATGCATTTTTTTTTTATTTTGGCTGTTCATCATGTGGCTCTTCCAAATAAATCTACCTTGATTATCTCTACCTGGTTTCCAGGGGCCAGAGAGAATCTATGCATTTTTTTTTTGTGCCTATAGGGCTTCTCTGTGGTAACCGGGCATGAAAATGGTAACACAAAGCCTGAAGATAAAGAACAAGAATTCAGCAGTTAATAACAAAAATTATAATTAGTTCTTCTGAGACTCACTGGATCAGTTGAAGTGACCAATGACTTTAGGATTTCCTTTACTATCTTGTGCTTACTGAGTTTTCCAACTGCAATGGACTTGTGTGGGGTAGAAATAGTCTTGACACTGGTACTCAAGTGTTGGTTTGTGAACTGGTTACTTCAACCTCAATTTCTAGGAGGTGCCATCACTAGAAATTCTTTCTGATCCAGTAGATTTCACAGGCACTCAAAATTCAGTAATTATATAAGAAAATTCCCAAGAAATTCTGATGTATGACTAGGTTTAGGACTACGCAGTCTGTCTGTCAAATCTGGGCTTTCCAAAGCCATATTCTATAATACTATAATTTGAATTAATTTTCATCAGATGTGGAATGAAGTTTGGAAATTGGTAAGGGCTTAGTCCACACTGGAAGAAAATCGGAATTATGGAGTAATTATAAAGAGATGCAATTTAAAAAAAAACAAGTGCTGATCTTATTAACATAAACTAAAGTTAATAAAATGTTGCCAAAAGAGGCTATTTTAATGAATAAATTAGCACATGATTTATATACAAGTGAATGCTGCTAAAGTGGTATTAAAAGTGCTTGAAAACACTGTTTTCTTAGGCTGAACAGTCACCTTGAAATATTGTTTATGTTTCAAATGTGCTTGTGACAGAATCCACATGCATATCTTTCAGCCAAGTTCAAGACATGATGTCCAGCACTGTGGTTGGTATGTGGCCCCTCTCTCTTCTCCTGTTCCTTTGTCCCTGTGTACATGCTTGGATAACATCTGTAGTCCACAAATAAGACAACACATGTTCCTACTTCCCATTTGGAGGAACATCTCAAGGAAAGTAATTATTTTATTCTAAAATAAAAGAATAGTAAGAGTTCTTTTATTTCCCCCCCAATCAATGGGTAAGTCATAAGTACTATAGGCAATGTCCACTATGGAAGATTATGCTGTAAGACTATGAAGAGATTGAACTCTGAAAACAAGAAGAATTCCATTTAAATCACATTGCCAACTACTAACCTTGTGACTTTGGGCAAGTCACTTAAATTCTGTCTTTTCATCCCCTTATTTTTAAAATGGAGGTAATAGCACATACTACTTCAAAATATTTCCATGCTTATTACATGAAAACTTCTCTCAGGCTTGGTACACACTAATAATGTACTAACAAGTAGCTGTTTCTGTTATTGTCATTGACAATTTTGTTTTGTAAAAAGTAGCAATGGTGGGCAAATGGTGAACTCAGATTCAAAGCCAGGCTATTTTTTGTTCCCATCCAGCTTTCTTTCCAAAGATTAGATTTCCAATTTTACTTCAGCCTTTAACCACTCATTCTTAGGTTCATCTTCCTCTTCATACAAAAATGCTTCTCCAGTTTGAGTATGTAATAAGATAATGTCTAGAAAAAGGCATCAAAAGCATAAAGCATCACACAGGCATTATTGGTACAAGACATAGTTTTCATTAGACTGAGTGATGTTAATGAGAAATGGGCAATGAGAGATGGCTTTCTTTATATTGATGGAAGCACTCACTCTGGATTATGTGTCTGTTCATGACATTCAACAAACAGGTTGCCTTGGAAGGTGGGAGGTGGGAAACAAGAGCAGCAGGAGACCGAGCCCAGTAAAATGTGATTGTATTCCTACTGCTGCATACACAGAAAATGAAGCCTAAGAAAGCCCTGGAATGGATTATAAACCAGCTGGGAACATTGGTGTTCTCTGTGGGCACTGTTTTAAGAGGGGTAGTGAGACTAATAGGAACTTGGAGAGTTGGCAGGACACACCATTGACACTAAAGAACTCAAAAGTTTCACAAAAAGGTGATTAGATCTGAAAACAGAGATTTAGGGAGTAGTCAATGAGAATATTTGGAGAAGGGAAAACTTGAAGAGGAAAGAAACTTGAAGAAAACTTGAAGAGTCACTGTTTCTAAATATCTGAAAGGCTGATAGGTGGACACATATTCAATCTGTTCTATGTGGCTCTAGAGAGCAAATCTGGGATTACCACACTACGAGGAGATAGGCAAAAGCTCTATATAATAACAGGTCAAATGGAGGAAAACTTATGAACATGTGGAGTGTCTTGCAAGGGGGGTGACCCACACCTGGATCCAAGCACAGACTAGATGCCCTGATTCTTCCAGAGGATGTCTACATTTAGTCAGTGTGTGGATCATATGATGCTGTGATCCCCATCTTTACGAATCTGACCCATTTGAGCATTACCTCCATTTTCATGTTGTAAAGTTCTACAACAGTGTTGTTATTAGTATGATAGCATTTGGGTGATTGTGTAACAAAATACATATTTTTTTTGTTTAGTTCATGAAAATATAGGAAACCACACTCTTGATTTTTCTCATTCCCAGCCTTCTTCCCACTTTTTCTTTAACTCAGCATTTCATTTGGTGGTCCTTGGACTTTTCTTGCCTCTTCAGATGTGTTTTATTTTTGCCTGCAGAGTATTTTTTAATGCTGTGCTTTATTTCACCCATAAGGTAGTTTTTTAATGAGTCTGAATGCTGTTAGGCATGTCCATCATCTTCCAGGTCACTACAGTGCCCACAACTCTGTCTCTTATCCATCTTTAGCTCTCTGTTTTTTGACACTTTCCTGGTTCCTGAAGGCATCTGAGTTTGAGATCCCTGTCTATTTCATTGGCTACCCCTCATCCCATTACCATCCAAAGATTACTATTCCCCAGGATTCTCTGTCTGTTCTGCTGTGCATGCCGTTTATCTGAAACATCTACTCTACCTCCTTGCCTACTCACTGACAATGCTATGTGGGCCAGGCTGAGTTCTTTAATGTCAATGGTATGTCCTGCCAACTTCCCTAGTTCCTATTAGTCTCATTCTCTCCCACTGCTTGCTGTTGTCAAACATATCATTCTTGTTCCCACCTTAAGGTCTTTGCATATGCTGTTCTCTTTGCCTCTAACTTCTACCGTTTTCTCTTTCCCATCATCTTTTCATTTAATTTCAGCTCAAAGTCACCGTCACAAAGAGTTCTTTTCACCATTCACTGGCCCCATCTGCAGTAGCTAAACATCTATGCACTCCATGGTAACTCTCTCATATTACCATACCTATTTCCTTTGCTTACTCCACTTGATGTAACTTACCACTTTATTATTCAACACCTGCACCCCCTGACTACACTATAAAGACATGAGAGCATGTTTCTAACCTGGGGTAGAGTGGGATTTCAATGAGTATTTGTTAAATGATTGAACACATGAAAGATCAAGGTGTTGAACTAGAAAAACTTGAAATTCCCTATCAGTTCTAATATAATTTAAAAGGAAGATATATCTTGCTTTTCAGAGGGCCAATTCATTAACTCATAGCTATCTTGAGTGAAACTCTGATGTGGTTCTCTCAGCCATCTGAGGTTAATTTAGTGGGCCGCTGATGGAACAGAATCCTTTGGTGAGAAATCAGCATGTAGAAGGCTACAAATTGTGACACAACAAAAAGGTTTGGAGAAGCAATTATAAACCTTATCTGATTGCAAAGCTAATCTCATAGGCACATGTCAAAGTTGATGACTAACTTTACCCCCCAAAAAACCTAGATTTGTGCACCTGTAACAAACACAGATGTGCAATTTGCTGAAAGCAAGCTGAAGAGTTACTCTCCCGTTCATTTCAACCTTGATTATCATCTCTGAGTTTATCTTCACCTGCTGTTCCATTCCTTTAGCAATATATCCTGGACTTGTCTTGGTGCATTTTGCTCACCAGCTTATCTTCCCCATTTCAGAGGTCAAGCCTGTCTTCTCTCTCTCAAAATTGAGCTTGAATTCAACCCTTCCCAATGCAGAATCTATTATAAAGCTCTTTCTTGATGCCTGACTATGTAGGTCTTATTAATCTGTAGCTCCCAAATACTACTTCTGTGTTCTTTAAATTTCCATGAATTATGTGAGGTCTTCCCTGAACTCAGTGGCCCCTCCATTATCTTGACAAGTTGATGAAGATTGTGATAATGACCCAAACAAGTCCTTGGATAAAAAGTACATGTATAACTAATGTGGGGATAGGAAACACCCATTGCCTAATGTCATAGTACATCACCTCATTAACTCAGTAAGACTTAGCCTAGCTGTGTCCCAAATAAGCAACTCTCATAACTGTATTTATAGGACAATTCATCAAATGTTTATGGGTGACATTGAATGGTTGTGATTATGCACTGTATATAAAACCCATTACTGATGAAGGAAGTGACTATTATTAAAGCAAATGGGAATAGCAATTAGCATTTGGACAAATTCAACCATGAATTTCATAGACAGAGCAACTGTGGGTTCAAGAATGTCATTGGAAACAATTGCTTGGCTTAACTCAATGCATGAACAAAATCAATTTGCTAAAATGCAGGTCATTTGGCCCTGAGGGCTGGATGGAACTGTTATATTGCTGACGATATTTATTGTTGAACTTGGGTCTCTTTCACACACCATTTGACAATGGGCTTAAAAATCTATGGGTCCCTAGTTGACTCTCCAAAATGGACGGAATGTTTCAGTGAAACAGTTGATTAGCTTTTTTTCTTCTGGGTTCACTGATACCTTCCTACTGAATGGTAAGTTTCTGAATGAGAATTTTAGAATAGAAACATTAGAACCTATATTGCTTTTTGTCCTTTTGGCTAAGATCAGGTGTAAAACTTTGGTGCTCCTCAGTTAGAGTAAAATAGCAAATTTTTAATCAAGAAAATCTAGATATGATATAATTAACAAATAAATATATGGTAATGCTAATTTGGTGATCTGTGATCTCAAATACTCCCTCTAAATAGTCACATGTTTCTTAGCTGCCTGTTTTAGCATTAAAGAACTGAGTAGGTATCTAGTTTATCTTATCCTGTCTCAGATTATTAATTTTTTATGTCCCTTGGAGGAAAGAAATACAAAATTTGTAGAAAAGCATTTATCTGATTAGAAATTATTTCTTCCAAATTTTTCCTCATAGAAACAAATATTCAAAGAGTATACAATTCAAATTCATCACATTTGATAGAGTTCAACAAGTATAGAATGTCAAGAAGCATGGAAGGCTGTAGTGGTGGTGATGATGAGCTGAAGGCCACCAAGGAGAATCATAGAGTCATTGGACACTAAAGAGGAAAAACAATAAAAGAAGGCAGAAGAGTGGCTCATCTAGAAGATGAGTCCCAAGGCAAAGGATGCCCCCTCTATAGTTTTTTCCACAGTTCACTTTCAGGTCAGTTTTCCAAAATTGCTCCCCTATGTTATTTGAATATTCTTGACTGCATATTTAATTAAGAAATAGGAAAGAAAAAGTTGACCCCATGTGACTCTATTCATATTATCTATAGTAAAACAAAGTTCATCAAACTAGTCCATGTGATCCTTTCTCATTATTTCTGAAGCTGCCCTCTGCAATGAATTCTCTCTCCAAACAGATGTGTTCCACCAGAAATCTCTAAGGTATTTGCTAGTTAACGAGGAAAATGCCTGCCTCAAGATATTGTTGTTGCTGGTATCCACCTGTCTCTCTACCTGCTTCTCAGTTTTGTTCTCAGTATCACTGCAGTGTTGCAGTGAAACCTCAGTTTAACTATACTGCTTAAAGAATGGTCTAATCAGTTACTTCTTTAAAAAAATGTTATGTTTATATTCAAGATTCTTGATGTAACTATTAATAAACAGTCAAGAAAAATATCCAAAGTTTTAGTAGCTTTGGAGGCTAGACTCAATGAAGCACAGTAGCACAAACTCAGAAATGTTTCTAAATCTATTTTATTTAGGGAATTGAGAGTATAGGGAATAGGGATAGAAAAAGAATTATTGGAGGAACAAATTATGAGCAGAAATGGATAAATAAAGCAAGAAGAAAAGAGAGGTGAATTAAGCCTTGGCATATGTCCAGCAATATCAATTACAATGACCCTAAAGGGAAAAGTTCCCAAAATTGCCTTGATCTCCTTTTTAAGAAGAAGATTAAAAAAAAAATACAATTTTACAGTCCCTAAAGAATTTACAAACATTTTTGCTTTCCAGTTATCATTTGTCAATCCCTAAAGAATGTTACACTTAATTTAAACAACCTTTGCTAAAGAGAAAAAGAAATTCCTTTTACTGCTTAGCATGGAGCAAGGTTCATTTATGTGCCACATGCCAACAGAGAGGAACCATAGGTCTCTGAGTTGCCTGCTTCAATGGAAGGCACAGAGTGTCCTGGAAACATAGCCTGAGGTTTGGAATCTCATCTTAGATACCCCAAATGTGGTTGTAGTTTAGTAACTACCAAGTGATGTCCAGTGTGTTAGCCATAAGCTACTTGTTATTACTCTGAATTGACAAGTTTTTAAAATGTAAAATACCCACTGGATTTCAAGACCTCTACAAAAAAAAATAAAGTGTGCATGTCTCATTACTAATGTTTTATATTATTTCAAATGATAATGTTTTGGCTATACTGAATTAAAAATTATATCACTCAATTAATTTCACCCATTTCTTTTGACTTGTCTTGACGTGGCTACCGAAACTTTTTAGTAACATTTGTAACTTTCATTAGATTTCTACTGAATGGTACTGTCCTAGAACATTTTTACATTGCTCCAGCTTTCTGACAAGAAACTCTTTGTGGAAACTGCCACGACCTCTCCCTACCCCCGATTTAGAAGGGCAATTTAAATGGTGCCATATTTTCTTTCTAATCAAGAAAATAAAAAAGAAAAATCAAGAAATGGATGCTATACCTGCATAGCTCTAAATTATACACATTGGATCAACATAGTGATTTATTACAAATTCTTTAATGTTGAATTTTTTATTTAAACAAATCTCAGTGCCTCTCATCTTTCCTATGTTCTAGGTGAAGAGAAAAATATTCAGTAGTATTGGGCTTCTGAAGTTGTTAGTCATAAACAATATGGCAGTCATAAACAACCATAGTTCTTAGTCTTTGTTCCTAGGGAAAGGACTAATGAAAAATTATAATACAATAAAATTATTATTATCATTTAATGAGGGTCCACAAGGCTGGATTCTATGCTAGGTAATAAATATATATTACTTAAATTTTCATTAAACTGTCAGGGGAGACACTGTGAATACCATTTAAGTGAAGCTATAATCTCACAGAAGGTTAGTGTCTATCTCAACATTATAACTAGTTCATGGCAAAATTTGTTTACATCAACTGTTTCACTACAAAGCCTTTCCTTTTTCTATCACCCTTTGCTTTGGTCTGCAGAAAAGATAAGCCTTCAATTTTATGAAAAAGTCAAAAGATAGTGATAAAAGCAATTTCTGTGGGGACTAAATCTCAAATGGTTTCCATATCCTTGTTCAACTTTAGCGACATTCACACACAGATACACACACACACATACACATGTGCATGAGTGTGCATGTGCCTATCACATTCCACATCCTAGATTTCCACCAAACCCGTAGGTCTTGGAAATATTGCTGCTAATTAAGTATGTAAGGCTTACAGTGAAAGAAAATGGCATTTTACAAAGTTAGACATTTTCTCGGCTTTTAGGATATGGCCCACTACTTCCCAGCTAGAAACTTTATTGTAACTCCTTTTTAGAGGTTTTTTTAAACACAAGGAAGTCATCAACACACTCCAGCCAAGCTTCTCCAATCCCCAAGGTCATCCTTTCTGTGCCGGTTTTGTGTACTGAACCTCCTACATACTTTTGCATACCTTATACTGTATTCATGGTAACACACTAAAATATTTACAAGAAAAATGCTACCTTTTGTTCTCAAAAAGAAACAGTTTTGCTTACAACTCTTAATGGACCATAAATATCTTCTAGGCCAGCTGCACCAGTACCTGCTGGAAATCCTTCTTACATTAGTGGTAACTAAGGAACTCATAGAATATTGCCTTTGCACTGAAATGCAGCCCTGCACCAACATATATATTTTTTTCCTGTAAAAAAGTATTTCTTC
Organism: Otolemur garnettii; assembly: GCF_000181295.1. Classification (NCBI taxonomy): domain Eukaryota; kingdom Metazoa; phylum Chordata; class Mammalia; order Primates; family Galagidae; genus Otolemur; species Otolemur garnettii. The sequence continues at coordinate 27,837,909 of NW_003852410.1, forward strand.
TTAGAAAACTCTTCAGTTAGTGAAAGGGCAAAGAACTTTCAACTGGCTTCTCTGGTAATCTTGGCCATAACAGTTGATGTGAAGAACAATGTTGAATTTACTTTAAGCAACCTGAAATAAGCACCTCAACTTGTTTTGTTAAATTATTTTCAATCTAGCTAGTGTGTCTACCATTTACTTTTCCCTGGGGCATTGGGAAAGTTTGCGCTTCCAGGTCTCATCTCAAAGTCCAGAACATGAAGACCTTGGGAGGTTTTATTTATTGGTAATCTAGGTGAGGCTGAATTAGACTTCTTGGACTTCTTGGAGGGGGGCAAGATTTTCATCCATCGGAGACATCTTCAAGTGGAGAGGAAGAACATACTGTTATTATGACATTAGTGTGCTGATGGTCAGTACATCTGGTACAGTGCAAGATAGGGCGTTAAGTTAGGCTTGTTACCATAAGATGTGGAAGCTGAGGCACAGAGAGACCTAAGATCTTTACTGAGGACACAACAAAAGAAACAGACCTGGGATTCATACTCAGACTGTCAGGCTCCAGATCTGGGTTGTTTTTCATTCTTCTGCTCCTAGGAACTCCCAGAGTGTCTTCTTTACCTTGTCCTCCCTTTCTCCTAGTACCTAACAAAGGCCACTATCTAACAGAGTAGGTTCTCAAGAAGAATATTGGTTGAGCTGACTTGGTACTTTCCCAACCCTCTGAATTCAGAGCCTAGTTCTCCCATTCCTCAGCTAACGGCTTTATCAGCAGTGAGTCCCCCACTTTTTGGTCTTTTGTTCTGTGAAAACTTCCCCTCAAGAAAGAACTTGAAACTCAGTTACAAGAACAGTGGCTCACATTGCAAACCTTCCTGAATGACAAAGGATTTTTCAAACTTACAAAGCTTGCTGGGAAAAGAACATGATTTTAAAGCTAGAACCAGAGGCCCAGGGAGACTTTGATCACAAGGGCCAGCTCTGTCCCCTGTACTTGCTTCTGGAATCTACATGAAAATTAATTTGATACATGGCTCCCCTGAGAGCCCCACCAGTCTTTCTGAAATAGGCAGTCTAAGATAAACAGAGCCACATGCCCCTTCCTATTTGGAATTGCATCAACTCCCTTCCCAGAGAGTCATCTCCCTCTAGGCTCAAAAATACTCTTGTCTATATCATAGTCTCCAAATGACCACGGAGTGTATGTGTGTGTGTCTACACAAATTTGTATAGCTGATCTAATTAATTTGAAAAATCTAAACATGGAAAATAATTTAAATGCCAAATAATAGAGGAATATATTTAAATGCTATATAGTCATATATGTAGCCACTACATGAGTTAAAATAATGACATAAAAATATTGGGATATAGCATTGAATGAAATGAGTAATATACAAACTGAGAATAGAATGAAAGCTTTGGTTCTTGTAATTAAAAGAGGTTGTGGCTGAAAACACAATTGCAGATTGTTCCTCTTTCATTCTTTGTACTCTTTCGCATTTCCCAAAACTTTGTGAGTCTGCAATAATGCTGCAATTTTAAGGAAACATTACTTTTCAAGAGAAGACATCCTGTGTTCTTTTTCAATCACTGACAGAGGCCAACATTTACTGGTAATTGTTTGATGAACTGAATGAAAGAAATTAATTGACTTTACCTTTGATAAAGACCTCATAGGTAATACTTGCGTGTGACCTAGCACTTATGCTAAACAACCTGATTAAATGGCTTTTCTACTCTCTGACTTGTTAGGAAAAAAATATTTTTCAGCATAAAGTTTTCCTTGAGTTCCTGCTTTGAGAAGCGGAGGAAAAGAGACATTAAAATTGACATTGTGCTGCAGTGACACCAGCAGTCTCACGTTCCCGTTCCTTTTGTCTTGTCTCAAGTTGTCTTGTCTTAAGTTGTCTCTTACGGTGTCTGAAGTTCATGTGAATAGCCTGTATAGCAATTATTAATTTCGCAGTCACCAATTTGAATGTACAAAAATGACTCCCAAAGTGCAGCTTAATTTCTGGTCATGAAAGCAAAACCTTTCCCCAAGGGCAGGTTTTACTCTGCAAGTTCAGGGTGGTTCCATTCCGTTCAGGCCTGTAATTCAGCCTGGTTATGCTTTATACCCTCTTGATTTTAGCGTTCTGGATCCTAAGCCCTTATGAGCAACATGTCTTGTGGAATGGGCAGGGATTATGTGATCTTTGGCTGCTGTTTCCCTGGCATCTGGTGTCCAAGTAATCTGCCTTGCCTGGTCCTTGTGTGTATACTTGGTCCATGCTGATACTGAAAAGGAAGGCAGTCATCGTTTGGGGGATGGTGACCTTTGGTCTTTGGTATTTCTGGAGGTATCCATGTGTCATAAGCACGTGAAGGGTACTTAGTCTGTGGCTGTTGCCAGCTTTTCAGTTTCTTATCGGGCCCAGAAAAGTTTGTCTGTTCTTACATACTTTCCTAAGGGTCTTAAGAGATTTAGGTCCCCCAGAAGATACACATGTTGCTGCTATAATCCTTGTTCACTCTCTTTGCAAAGCTGGTACTCCTAGAATTCTGGATTGGAAAAGCAGAACACAAATTCAAAGTACTCTTAGATTTCCAAATTCAAAGGGAAGCTTTACAGTCATTTGTGGAAGATCCAATAATGGCCTCCCAAACGTGTCCATGTACCAATCTTCAGAACTTGTAAATGTGTTACATGTCAAAGAATTAAGGTAGCAGATGGAATTAAAGTTGCTAATAAACCAGCTTAAACAGAGGGAGAATACCCTGGATTATCCAAGTAGACCCAATATAATCACAAGAGTCTGGAAATGTGGAAGAGAGTCAGAAAATTAGTGTCCTCAGGATACAATCTGGGAAACACCCAAGCAGTCATCACTGGCTTTAAAGATGGAAGTGGGTCATCAACCAAGTAAGGCAGGTGGCCTCTCAAAACTAGAAAAGCCAAAAACCAGATTTTTCCCTAGAGCCTCCAGAAAAAAACGCGGATTGGCCAACACCTTGGTTTTAACCTATTAAACCCATTTTGAACTTGTGACCTCCAGCACTGAAAGATAATACAAGCCCCTAATACTTTGCTTCACGCCCCTAAGTTCCAGGAAATTGTTACAGAAGCAAATAGGAAATTAACATGTCACCAAACCTCAGGATTCAGCCTTGGGGCTTGGGGAAGGGCAGGGGAGAACACATTCTCCCAGTGTACACATTCACACACACACACTTCGTCTCTTTATCTCTGGACTCTGTCCCTTCTCCAGTTGGAAACTCTCTTTTGAAGTCTGCGGGGGGGACAAGTAGAACTGTTCTGCCTCCTCATCTCTGCATGAACCATTTCTCTCTCACACCGGGGCGATGCCTTTTACACTTAGATGCTGAATTGCAGAGTGCAGGAGACTATTGCTCAGCTGTAGATGAGCTTCCCCTGAGCCAAGAGAGGGCCAGGGAGGAGATGGCACACTGGTGATTACTTTGAAATATTAGCCTGCCTCGTAGAGGTAAGAAATTAGTGGCAGTAGCTATGCTGGGAAGTAGAAACTGCTAAATAACACACAGTGATGTTCTCTGATAAAGAGCCCGGGAAGTCCAGGGAAGGAAATGACCACCTGACAATGAGGCCATCAGAAAGGCTTCCCAGAGGCTCAAGTCCTGTCTCTACGGCTAATGAGATCATGGGCAATTCCCTCTGTCTGAGGCTCAGTTTCCCTGTCCTCAAACTGAGAGGTATTCATCTCCCTCACCTCTACGCCTCTTTCATTTCTGATACTTTGTAATTCTGTGATACTAAATAGTTCAATTGAGAAAGAATCACTTGCCCTGAGGACTCCTTCCCTTTGATTTCCATGTGGAGGCCACATTAGCATAGCAGAAAAGATATTGACTCTGCAGCCGACTTTTAAAATTCCCTAGGAATAAGAGATGAAATGAAGACACACCAGATGGAATGTGAGCTCCCTACTATTTCAAAACTTAGACATTTCCACTAAATGTTGGCACAAACTTAAATATCATCTTGAATGCTGCGTACAGTTTTCAAAGTGACAACAATAGTATATTTCAAGGCTGTGCTGAGAGCAATTCCAATATTTTTGGAATTCTATTTTATGGTTAGAAATATTAAGAGAATAATTAGTTATGTATGAAAATAATGTGGTGGGGAATTTAGATAGGCAATTGAAATCCATCTGCAGCTCCATCACTAAGTGATGGGTTTTCAGACTCCAACTCCAGAGAAGCAATATGAATTGGCTCATCTCACACAGATACACTAAACAGTGATGTCTTCAGTTTTTAGGCATCCCACAGCTAGAGTTCTTGATCTGTTTTGGGTTACAGACCCTTTGGAAAATCTTGCCATGCACAAATTGTAGACTTCCTAGTGGGGAAATAAATTTTTAATGTATTTACACAGATACCTTTAAAATTTTGCATTTAATTTTAGAATTTTTTTAAGGGCCAAGTTAAGAAGTCCCAACATGTAAAGAACGTCCTTGAAAGTCTAGGAAATCACTAAGACTAATTTTCTGAAAAAAATTTTATATACACATATCTATACATAAACACACACATATATACAAAATCAAGGAATTATGTTCATGCCCTTGGAGTTTCACTATCAATGACCAGCAGGCTCCTACACTCTGCATTCAAGAGCATTGTGCTGTTCTGTTGTTTTCATAGAGCAAATGGCAGAGTCATACCACATCAGAATAGATGAGGAGGATGGGGTCTTTTGAAAAGGAAATATCTATTACATAAGACAATAAGCTTCCTTAGGGAGATAATAGTTGAACATGTCTGACACCTGAATCTCTCACCTTTTTAATTAAAAGCCCAGTCCCAGAAATATACAGCAGCTTCCAGAAAACTAGCCATACACTTTTACCAAGCATTATTATTTGCACTTACAAGTTTTGGGTTTCGTGTGTGTGTGTGTGTGTGTGTGTGTACTGACTTGATTTGTAATGCTTTATGATTACATAATATCATTAAAGCATAGAAAATAATTATCTTGAAACTTACCTATCATAAATCCTTTTGAGGTGCTAAATATCTTTAAATAAGTTGTGAGAATTTTTTCTATCAGTATAAGAAGTGACTTATTCAAATTTTCTATTCTCTAATATGCTTTCATGACTTTTTTTTAAGTGCAAGATGACTCAGACTGTGATATAATATCTAAAAGACAGTTTAAAATTAAAAATTTTTGAAGACTCATGGATTCGACTGATCCCAAAGTAGTTGAAAAAATGAGTTTGAGCTGAAAAATCTGAGTCTCTTAATACCCCCATTTGTTTATATTCAATTAAAATTTTATATGCCTCATCCACCCTGTACAAACCTGTGAAAGACTTATGGCTTGGGAAACACTAGGTTAGGTTGATCCAGACATTCAAACTCAAGAATCAGTTTTTTAAACTTAATGCATCTGATTAGAGCACACATCCCCTTCTCCCCCAAAATGTTCCCCTCTTCCAACCTCTGACCTTCCTAATAGCACCCCAACTCTAGGTAATCTAGAAAACTGAGGTCATTTGAAGCTCATTCTTCAATTTTACCCCCTGAGTAATATTCACTCCAATATTCTGTCCATTTTCCCTTCCAAACCTCTCTCTTAGTTATTCCTATTCTTGGCTGGGCCGAAGTCCAGGGATTCTACTGTCTAGGGCTTTTCTGGGGCTTCCTTAGGCTCCCAAACCATGTCCTTGCCTATCTCTCTCTTGATTGTGGAGAGAATTAGAAAGCCTATAATTCTGCCAACTCATATTCCTTCCACAATCTGTTTCCGAAGATTGGGGTGGGGATTTTGATGCAACTTTAAATAGCACCAAAATCATTTTTTGTTTCGTTTCCACACTTTCCTCTCTTTATTTCTTCCTACTTTTTTTTTTTTTTTTTTTTTTTTTTGAGACAACATCTCAAGCTGTTGCTCAGGGTAGAGTGCCCATGGCATATTGCTCACAATATCCTCCAGCTCATGTGGTCTTCATGCCTCAGTTTTTTTTATTTTTAGTAGAGATGGGTGTCTCGCTTTTTTCTCGGGCTCGTCTCAAACTCATGAGCTAATGATCTACCCAGCCTCCCAGAGTGCTAGGATTATAGGTGAGAGCCAATACCTCTGACCTACCTTCCTTTCTTTCTTTCTTTCTCTCTCTCTCTCTCTCTCTCTTTCTTTCTTTCCTTCCTTCCTTCCTTCCTTCCTTCCTTCCTTCCTTCCTTCTTGTTAGTTACCTCTTTTGAATTGCATAGCATGAGTTTGTACTTGATTCCTTGTTTAGAGCTTATTGGTAAATTTCCCCTGGTTTTCCCATCATTTTGTGGAGGTTATTATTATCTGTTGAGGAAGAAGGGAGGAAGATGATTCCTTCCACGTTCTGTCACCTTTATAATAGACAGGTACTATTTTGTACCATTTCTACTCCTTTTCTTATCATCTTTCTTCTTCAGGGCCTACAAACTCCAACTTCCTGGATCCTGACTCCAATAATCCCCATTTAAACAACATAAACTGGCAGATTAATTTTCCTGAAATTCAGTTCTCAACATTCCAAAGATGGGGCAAGTCAAATTGCCTTGTCCTTGGAAGCCTAACTTTAACTTCTCTTAAATATGAAGGTATCTATCTTTTCCCTTTCATTGGTGAGCCATTTGTTTAATCAAATTGCCTCCTCCTCATAGATCCAACAGGGAGTCGAATTGTTCCCACCTTTGCAATTTCACGTTGCTGCTTTTGGTGCTTCTGAAAGCCCTTGTTTGCATAATTATCCTATTCAAACTTCTCAAGGGCTTTCTTGATGACTTCAGGCCACAGTCATTTTCCTCTTCTAGAGCTTACCACACATATGTCTGAGTATTCCAGCTCTTAGAATAGCAGAAGTGAAAGGCTCCAGAGTAACTGCATTTTAAAAATGAAGAAACATGTCCAGGTAACAATGATAGTGACCATTTTTAGTTCTTCTTTTGTTAGGCACTGGGCTATGAACTTTCTGTATTTTTTAATAATACCTATAGTGACACATAATTAAATGCCTTACTGTTTACCCACTTTAAATGGATAATTCCATCATTCCAAGGACAGTCAGAGAGTTGTGTAACTATCACCACTACCTACATCTACCCTGTGCCTAAGACGGCTCACCCCCTTCTTCCCCTGATTGCCCCTGGCAACCACTAATCTACTTTCTGTCACTATAGATTTACCTCTTATGGACATTTCATATAAGTGACATGAAATCATACATTATATGATGGTATGTGTGACTGTCTTTTTCACTTAGCAGAAAGTTTTCAAGATTCATCCATCTTATGGTATATATCATTGCTTTCCTTTTTCCCAGATTGATTGAGGTATAATTGACAAAAATTGTATATATTTAAGATACTGTGATGATTTGGTATATGTTTACATCGTGATATGATTACCACAGTAAAGTTAGTTAACATATCCATTACTCACACCTTTTGTGTGTATGGTGAGAGTACTTAAGATCTGTTAGCCAATTTTAAATACAGTAGAACCTCCATAGCTGACCACCTCCTTACACTGACCACTTCCTTTAGTTGACCTAATTTTCACTGACCAGGTATGCACCACATCTATGCATCAGTACAGAAGGCCTAGCTCCTTATGTTGATCATCTCTGCATGTTGACCAGTTTGTTATAGTCCCTTGGGTGGTCAACTTCAGAGGTTGTGCTGTATACATTATTATTAACTGTAGTCATGATACTGTACTTTATATCTCCAGAACTTAATTATCTTATAACTGAAAATTTTTACCTTTGACCCATCTCCCCAATTTCTTCACCCTGCCCTTGGTAACTACCATTCTACTCCGTTTCTAACAGTTTGATTATTTTAAATTCCGCATATGAGTAAAATTATGCAATTTTATCCTACATGCCTGGCTTATTTCATTTAGCATAATGTCCCCAGGTTTTTCCATGTTGTCACAAATAGCAGGATTGCCTTCTTTTATAAAGAAAAACAATATTCCACTATTGATATATATATTACATTTTTTTACCTATGCACCCATCCGTGGACATTTAAGTTGACTCTATATCTTGGCTATTGTGAGCAGCACTGCAACAAACCTGAGACTGGAGATACTTCTGTGGCATAGGGCTTTCATTTCCTTTGGCCATAAACCCAGGATGGGATTGCTGGATCAAATGGTGGGTCTATTTTTAATTTGGGGAAGAACTTCTGTTTTCCTTAATGGGTGTACAATTTCACATTCGTACCAACAGTGTATATGGCTTTCCTTTTCTCTACATCCTCACCAATGCTTATTATCTTTTGACTTTTTAATAATAGCCATTTTGATAGGTGTGAGCTATTAAAACCTCATGGAGGTTTTGAGTGGTATTTCTCAGATGATGAGTGATGTTGAACATTTTTTCATAAATCTGTCAGCCATTTATTTGTTGTCTTTGGGAAAATGTCTCTTTAGGTCCTTTCCCATTTTTAATTGGATTATTTGGAGGGGGTGTGAATTTTGCCATTAAATTTTTATGAATTTCTTATGTATATTGGTTATTAAGCCCTTGTCTGATGTATATGCTTTCCTATTCTGTACGTTGTCTCTTCACTCTGTTGACTATTTCCTTTTCTGGGTAGAAAACTATTTTTATTGCCAAACAATATTCCATTTTATGGCCATACCACATTTTGTTTATTCATCATTTGTTAGACATTTGAATTGCTTTTACTTTTTGCCCCTAATGAATAATGATGCTCTGAATGCCTCTAGTAATTTATCATTTAGAGGTTGTGTGGACACTTGTTTTTATTTCTCTTGGGTCATAAGTTATTAAGCATAACTCTATGCTTAATGTTTTAGCATACTGCCACTCTGTTTTCCATAGCAGCTGTATTTTATATTCTCACCAAAGTATAAGGAGATCCCAATTTTTCTATATCTTCATGAATACTTTTTATTTTCTTTTTATTATGCTCATCTTAATAAGTATAAAGTGGTATCTCATTACGGGTTGTTTTAATGATCTTAATTGGGTGAACCATATCTGTGAACTAATGACACTGACCATCTTTTCACATGCCTATTGGCCATTCATATAACTTCTTTAGAGAAATATCTATTCAGATCCTGTTCCTATTTTTAAGATGAATTATTTGTGCTTTTATTATTGATCTGGAAGAGGAATCCTCCACGTTTAACTTGTGTAATCCTTGCAATACCTCTCTGAGGTTGACAACCTTCCCTTTCTCTCACAGGTGAAGCAACTGAAGTTAAATGTTCATTCAACACAGATAAGAAGGGCAACTAAAGCTGAAACTCTGGCTTTCTGACCCTCAGCCCATGATCTTTCCAAATACTGTGCCTACTTTCATATTTTTCCCTGTTTCATTCAGAAAGTAAAACACTAATGAATAAAAATAACAATAAAATATATTACAATATTAAAGTTCAAACAGTAGTTTAGAAATGAGTAGACAGAATATTATAAAGGAAAACAGGGTAAAATGAGACCGAAACGAATAGCATAAGAATAATAAGGGTAATGATAGGTTAGAGTAACAAACAAAACAGTATGTAAATTTTTGTTTCTCTGCATCACCTTGTTCTTGTTCATATACTTAGAAGAAAAACAACCAACTTTAAGGTTATCACATCAAAGAAGGACTATGTGAACTCCAGACAATGTGGCCAAGACAAAAGCTACCCCCAGTCTAAGTCTGTATACATGATAATAAACTGTGGACAGTTCAAGCACAAGTAGACATTTGGCAGTGCAGAGGTACCAGGGCTGGAGCCAAGGGGAAGTCAAAGAGGGAATAGAGCAGGAGGTTTTGTCTAAAAATATAAATCTAAGCATCCTTGTTTGGCACCTTCTTGTGTATTGTAAACCTGCCATTGGAGGAGCTAATATGTCACATGGTTGAGGACCATGTAGCCTTGCCTGTTCTACTGACAGGCCTGCAGAGCTTTTGCTGAAAGGAACTGTTCACTAGAAAAAGGCAGAGGCTGTCTTTCCTCATGCCTGTGGAGTTAGTCTGGAGCTGGAATCACAGAAACAGCCAGTTGCTTACATCATTCTTGCTATCTAGGCCTTTACCTCAAAAGGTTGTAGCTACCCTGGGGGCTGAATCCCACAGACAGCATCTTGTATCATTCCTGTGATTATGCCAGATGACTGTGAAGAGCAGGTGCAGTGGCCCCTGTGGAGCCTCTGTTATGCCTCCATGGTTAGCAAACTATGCCTATGAAACTGGCCTAATCTTACAAATAAAGTTTTATTAGAACACAACCATGCTCACTTGTTTACATATGGCCTGCAAAACCTAAAATATTTACTATCTGGACCTTTCTAGTGAATATTTGCCATTTCCTGTCCTGGAGAGTGCTAGACCCACAAACTGCTTCCTAAATCCTCCACTAACGTGCATCCTTCCAGTGCCACCTAACTGGCACAAAGCTACATGCAACCTTCAAGAAGCCACATTTGTTTTAGTTCCACTGTGACAGTCTCTCCCTAAATGAGGACTTCTTGAGGCCTGATAGTGGATGCTAGCAGAAGCCACATTGCCATTGTTCTCTTTAAATGGTTCATACCTTCCCCTGCCTCCCTACGCCAGGTGTGTTAACCTTCCCCCAGCCATTCTCTGCCCCCTCAGATCATTTTCCATTTGAGAAAGTGTCTGAGAAGTTCATGTTTTGCCTACATCATCTCCCACATATGCCCCTGGAAGTAATGTCAGCTCTGATGTCTGAAGTTTGTTATTAGTGGAGGAACAAAATGCAGAAAGGTTATGTCACTTGCATAAGGTCCTGGTTTAAAGCATGTTTAGGGTCTAAATCTAGGCTGGAAGGAATATGAAGGGCTGAAAAGGGATGCGGCTTTATAATAAAGAGATGGCAACAAAGACTCTGGTGACAGACAGTCCTACAGGCAGATCTTTCTGCTGATTCTCAGCCAAACCCCTGAGAGTCCTAGAATCCTCACTGATAAAATGAAACTAAGAATGTTAACTAGGTCACGGAGGATTCCTTCTGACAGCATGTATTAATCACCCAGTAGAAAACCTGGCATGTGACACTCAATAAATATGAGCAGTCATTGTTGTTGTGTTTGCTGCTATTGTTATTGTTATCTTACTAATGTGTGTAAGCAAACTTGAGTTCCTTGGTCTCCATTCAGTGTCTGGGTTGTAAGGCCAAATGGCTACAACAGACAGAAAGAGATCATAAATGATTAAAGTGGGCTTAGAGGAAGAATAAAGAATCCATAGAGTATATTTATTATCTAAAAGATGCAGCTGCAGGTTCCATTCTGATTCATTGTTGCCCAGCCCAAATATGGGACTAAAATTGCCAGATATCATAATTGTTTCTGGAAGTGTTCAAAATCTGTTTTTAACATTAGCAAGTGATTTCCATTAGGAAAAAAAAAATCCCTGTGGCCAAGTCTGAAATCATACAGGTTGAATATCCTTTACCTAAAATGTTTAGGCCCAGAGGTGTTTCAGGTTTCATATTTTTTCAGATTTTGGAATATTTGCATATCTATAATGAGATATCTTGAGGATGAGACCCAAGTCTAAGCACAACATCTATTTATGTTTCATATATACTTTATTTACAGAGACTGAAAGTAATTTTATACGTTTTCTAAGTTAATTTTTCTGCATGAAACCACATTTTGACTGTATTTTGTCTGTGACACATCCCACAAGGTCTGCTTTAGAATTTTCTACTTGTGGCATCATGTCCACACTCAAAACATTGCAAATTTTTAGAACATTTCTGATTTTTGGACTTTCTGATTAGAGATACTCAATCTATATCTGGTTTTCAGCCTCATACATAAAGGTAGCAAAACCTTCCCTGGGGAAGAATTTTCTGGGAAGTTGTTATATTTGTTCACATCTAAAGATAGTTTCACTATTTTACATAAAAATCTTACAAGGCTTTATCAAACAATTCTCATGTGCCAAGCACTGACCTGATGATTTAGAGATGAGTGAAAGTCATTCCCCTTGCAAGATTCTCAAACTAGTGGAGAGGGGCAACATGTCATAAAATGAGTAAAATATAATAGAGTGTTAGAAAAGGACATCATCAAAGTCATGCCATCTGCCACAGAGAGAACAAGAATAAGAAGGGGATTCTGGAGAAGGGGACATTTGAGTTGGGCCTTGAAGGATGAGCAGGTATTGGCTAAACCAACAGGGAGAAACTAAAGAAAGGCATTTATAGTTGGGGTATGTACTTTTACCTCAGGTGACAATTGAAATTAAATTAAATGGGATATTCAGTTCCTCTAATGCAGAAACAGTAGAGAGAGCATCATTAGATCATTTCCATCATTGCTGAAAGTTCTTGTAGACTAAACTAATCTCTGTTGTAAATAAAGACACAGTCACTCCAAGACTATGATAAGTTCAAAACACTGCAGGTTTGGAGGGTATTGCTAGAGTGGTAACAACTGCATTGGAAAGTGGGGCAGGAAGCAGAGCAGGAGGAACTGTGTGTGGTGATCCAGTCTGTTCTTCTCAACCCATGACTCTGCTTGCCTCCATATGCCACCATCCATCCACCCTTCAAATCATTGCTAACATATTTCTGGATTCTTTTTTGATAGTTGACATGCATTCGAATATATCACAAGTTCCCGAAAAAGCAACATAACGTTTGTGCTGTGTTCCAGGTTTCTATAAGGGAAGGCACACTCATATTCTTGCCTGAGATACTGCCTGTGAATATTAAATATTTCGATGAGTTTTTTTCTCAGCAACAAAAATTATAAAAGGAAAACAGACAAATTTATTTTCATATCATGGTGGTCCACACTGCTGAACCATATTTGGAAACTTAGGAAATCATCACTATGGTTATGTATTGTGCCTTATTAAAAGTATTTCATTGTGTTTTCATTTCATTATTTCATTGTCTCTTAGCTTGTTAGAGATTTAAAAATATAGGATGAACTTTAGTGCTCACAAAAAGAATGAGGGAGATTTTGTACTAACAAATTGTTAACTTAACTTCTGATTTACATTTGGTGGTTGATGAACATTAACCACTTCTTTCTATTATACTGATGATTAATGTTGGATTGATCTCAAGTTAAACAATGGATGCTATTTGGGGTTTAATTTGGAAGTTCTAGAAAAGTCATTTGCAAGTGACAGTTCATGATTTTTAAGATGTCTTTTTTTTTTCCTCCGGAGTTCATTTATATATCTATCCATTTTTTCTCCCCAAATCTGTTCATTCAACAGATATTTTGACCCCTTATGTAGTGTCAGGTGCTGTGTTTGGGATACAGCAAGGCTGTCAAGTTCCCTGCACTTATGCTGCTGACACTGATGGGGCAGGGATGGCCAGGGTACAAATATAAATGAGCAAATAAAGCATAAGCTCTCTGGTTCTTCCTCACAATCCAAAGACAGTGAAACAAAGTGATATGTCAGATTAAAGAGGTGGAAGAGAGGGCAATTACTCATTCTGTATAGTCAGGAAATTTTTCTCTGATGAGTTAACTTTAAACTGATTCCTGAATGATGTGAAAGATCTGGAGGAAGCTCATTCCCAGACAAGTGCAAAAGCTCTGGGAAGAAACTAGACAAGTTGGTTAAGTAGGAACATGGCTACTATGCTTGGAGTGTAAAGAGCTAGGCAGGTACCAGACTTTATAAGATATATTAAGCCACCTTGAAGGGAGTTCGGCACATTTTGAATGAAAGAACAGTGTAACCAAATTAGTGCCTCTCATAAGGTCATGTGGTTATTATTGTGTGGAGAATGGAAGTTAGAGGACTAGAGCAGCAAGGAGGGTGACCCGTTAGAGATGGCAGTGATGCCTGGTAGCTTTATGGAGAGAAGCAGGTGGATTCCAGGAACATTTAGTGGTCATGTTGACATAACTGACTGTTAAGGTTTGGATGTGGCATCAGTTACTGTTGTAGAGAAGATCGGGGGTGCAAGAGGCAGGACAGATTTATTGAAGGTATCTAGTGTGCTGGGCCCCAAATAACAAAGTCATGTTCAGCTATGTCTTTTCACCTTATTTTACGACTTTGATATCAAAGAAGTGTTTGCTGTGCTGTAAAGAAAAATGGCGACCTGCATTGATTTCTACTACTACGGTTCATTCATTCCATGAAAATTACTAGAGACCCTTTTGGGACCCTTGCCAGACACTAAAGGTATAAAAGTCCCTACTTCCATGGAGCTTCCAGTATAGTGAGGAAGACACTTAGTGAGTCCACACTGATCTGTGTTGCATTCTAATGCAGGCTTCCTCAGCCTTGCTACTGTTGACATTTTGGACCAGAAAATTCTGCATTTTGAAGGTAGGATTGTACATAATAGAATGTTTAGCACCATCACAGCTTCCTACCCACTGAATGCCAGAAACACCTCCCATTCAGTTATAACAACCAAAAATGTCTCCAGACATTGTCAAGTGTCCCTGTGAGACAAAATTGTTAACTAGCTGAGAACCCCTGTCCTAACTCCAAGCCCTGATGCCTAATGTTATTATAGCCAAGTTCTGAAGTCTTTTCTCATCAACTGCCAGGTCTGAAAGTATTTCCTTGCCTGTTAGTGATAGAGCCAAACATTGAATATGTGAAAGCAGCTTGTAACACTTGGGATGGAACCAAAGTCTCTTTTTGATCCTTTATTCAGTTTGGTTGAAAGTGGGAGATGTGGAATTGCATGTTATTAGCAGTCTGGAAAGCTTGGAGAAGGCCAAATGATTGTTTTAAGTCAAGTATGTACCAATTTGATCACTTTTCAATGCTCTAAAAATATGAGTCATTGAAAGACTTTTTGATCTTTTACAGCCCTTAGACACTACAGCTGCATTACAGCATATTGCATCTCAGAAAGAAATTCTATCAAATTTATTTGTGCTATGTAGACTGGGCTTTTTCCACTTCTCCACTGCTACCTTGACTTCAAAGTGTGGTAATTGTCACTTCAGCTTGAGGAGCAGATTCTAGAACACAGACATCTTTTTTTTTTTTTTTTTTTGAGACAGAGCCTCAAGCTGTCCCCCTGGGTAGAGTGCCATGGCATTACAGCTCACAGCAACCTCCAACTCCTGGGCTCAAGCGAGTCTCCTGCCTTCGCCTCCCAAGTAGCTGGGACCACAGGCGCCCGCCACAACGCCCGGCTATTTTTTGGTTGCAGCCATCATCGTTGTTTGGCGGGTCCGGGCTGGGGATTCAAACCCGACAGCTTAGGTGTACGTGGCTGGTGCCTTAGCCGGTTGAGCTATAGGCGCCGAGCCGAACACAGACATCTTGATGAACAAAAGATGAGCCACCACTCCGCTCTGCAAGGCCAATTATCAACAAGGACAACTAGTCCTGCTGAGAATGAGGATGTTTATTTAGTGCAAATTATGTGCTAGACATCTTTAAGAATTGTTTTGTCTATGATACTTATTTAATGCTCATAATAACCTTATAATTTCTATTATTTTTATCTTCTTAGATGTAGTAAATTGAGGTTAAATATTTTGCCCTGCTGGTAAAGCATACAGCTGGGATTCAAATATCAATGTATCTTCCAAACTGGTGCTTTTTTTTTTTTATTAAGTCAAATACAGATAGATCATGAATACATTGATGCATATGTGGGGAACAATGTGTTGATTTTTTTATATATACAATCTGACATGGTCACATCAAACCAATCAACATAGCTTTCACCTCACTTACTTGATTATTGTGCCAAAACATTTATGTTCTACACTTGACAGATTTGACTTGTACCCTTGTCATATGCTCCATAGGTGTGGTCCCACCTTTTACCCTCCCTCTGTCAAACCTCCCCCCTCCCCTCCCTTCCCATTCCATTTCTCTCCTTCTATATTAAACTACTCCTCAGATAATGTTAGTTGGTTATGTTGCTGTTCTCACTGAATTCAGATACAGCCTTAGACACCTCAACAGACTACTAGTAACTGATCAGAGATGGCATTTGAGGTAAAAACTGTTTGCCCATCAATATCTAATTCTTTTTTCTATGTAAGTATTAGGCTATGAACTCTGAGGTTGAACACTGGACTGCTATAAATACATGTCTGTATCTATACGTCTAATATCCTAGCATTAATAATACCCCAACCCCTTGTAAGTCACAGCCCTCTCTAATATCAAGTAAGTCTGTACAGAAGGAGGAAAATGGGTGAACTGTATCTCATAAGTAACTTTTCAAGCTCCTGTGCACTTCATCAGTGGAACTCGGTATTATTCTGCTGTCTTATTTTACTGTTTTCCTTTTATCTTTTACATAAGCAGATAGAATGCCTTTCCTATAAAAATGCTGTTCAGCAAATCGGCGTTGTTGCCAAATTACTGCTCCTAGACTTTCATCCTGGGGGACATTCCTGTTTCCCCATTAGTGGAAGGTGACTTTGAGTATCAATTTTAGGGATCTTTGTTTCCTATTAGAGCATATAAAGTCCAGTTCAGTTTCTTCTTGGTTAGAAAGAGCATTGTGCTACAAGCTAACACTCGAAAGCTGAAGGGAGACACACTTTGCTCTCGTTCTTGTCACTTTGCTCTGGGTAAGCGGTTAGGGACTTACTGATAGAATGGACTGGGCTGCCTCACACAGTCAGCACCTGGAAGCCTGGGGCTGATTCTCTGTGCTCCTGGTAAATTGACCAGTGGGAGAATTAGCTTATCGTTCCTTTAGATGGCCCATAAGCATGGACTAAAACAAATGCACCAACAAGCCTCTCTGGTCAGGTAAAATCTCAGGTCAAAATGTAATGGCATAAAGATAATAATCTACTTACTGACCAACATAACTGACTATATGAATTTCAGACATACAGTTTTAAGATATAGTGCATCATAATGACTGTGTTTATGAATGAGTCAACTTTTTAAATATAGTGATAAGGATAAGTTTAAAAGTTTCCATATCTGTTTTCATAAGAAATATGAAAACATTTTTCAGGGATCACTCTTTTCAGGTTGTCCAAATATGACCAGATTGTATGTTCTGTCTTTGGTTTGGTGTTAAGGCAATATTTTTTATGATTGATGGGTAGGTAGTTCATTTTGAACATAGTCTTGGTTTTGGTCTGGTTTAATCTTCAGGGATTTCCCACCCCAATGTAACTTATATTGTTATGGCACAGGGTATCAATTAAGAATTTTTTTCTTTTAAAAAAAGTGAGCACATACATTAGCATTAATAATACCCCAATCTTTATAAGTCACAGCACTCTCTAAAGAATGCCACTTTGTAAATCTTACTTTGCACATTCTTGCTTAATTTTCTAGCTCTTAACTCTGCCTGAGTATAATCTGTCCCCTCATCTCTTTAACGCTAAGTCTCAGGAAAGCGATGACTTTTAAACTTGTGGTTGTTAAATAAATTGTTAATGACCTACAGAACCTATCAATCTCACTGATCAGAATTATGTTTAAGGGAAAAAAATGGCTAATTACCAAACTGTTTTGTTGATGGTTACTTTAATCACACTGTGTTTAGTATGGAGAGCCATTAAGCAAGCAGTAGAGACAGGAGACAAACTGTCATAGCAAAGTGGTGCTGATACTGTGAACTGGACTCCAGAGGGCAATTTGTCAGTTTGCTTGAGGTTCAAAGCTTGCACTGTTGTGCTCAACCCTGTTCTGCCTGTGTGAGCAGCTGTGTCCCTCTTGGTGATGTAACAGGCTACTGGTATCTCTCATTCATCGTTCTTCAACTTGTATGTTACAGGGTCAATTCTTAGGGTAGACAGAGTTTCTAGGTACGTCAAAGATCCCAGAAGATACAGACTTGGCTCATCTAGTTATGGACGAGGACTGTGATTTCACATCACATTGTATTGTAGCTTTTAAGTTTACTTTCATCATTTTCTCTTTAGGTCAGAAACAATAGAGTTTTGTTATGTCTGCTTTCTAGCAGTTTTTAAATTCAAGAGTCCCCTAAAAACAGTTTTTCAGGCAAATCTAAACAGAAATCTCAGAGTGTTTATGGATTCTTTGATTCCCCAAAAGTCATTGCAAGGATCTTTTAAGTGTATCATTCCTCATCATCACGTAAATGGATTTTATTTACAAGACTTCCATGAATATCCAATTTTTAAGGACTCATTCATTTTACAAACCAAGGGCATGAGGTCATATCCTGTGCTGGTGCTCATCAAAGAGATGACTCAGACAGGCAGGTCTGCTGCTAGATGATTTGCCTGTGCTGCCATGAAATTCTTCGATTTTTTCCTATTGGTCTTTCTATAATGTTAGGGGGAGGAGCAGCTTAGAAAGGCCACCTCCCTCCACACACACACACACACACACACACACACACAGCCTTAGTGCCTCTCATGTTACTTACTCATCTGTCCTCTTCTGCTTCACAATGAAAATCCTTCTCTTCAGAGCCTGACTAAGCAGCCAGTGTCTTCACCAGTGCAGAAGAAACCTCCCCTTTTCTGTATCATGTGTCTCTTGGTTTGTGGCTCCTTACAGCTTTGTCGGGACAGGCTCCCAGAGGGTGACCCTTGCTCATTTTTCCTGTCTCTAGTTCCTGACATTTTACCTGCTATAGAGTTGGCCCTTGGCCTCAGCCAGACAACTGTAAGGATGGATTCATAGACTCTAATCCACAGATTTTAAAGCCTTAGGAATGTGTGTAAGTCCTTGGAGGGACTAGCACATGTCTTACCAATTTGGGAACCTACCTTTGAAGAGTACATAACCTTTATTTTGACCTTGTATTGGATAAATGCTGAGTGTGTCCTTGTGTAATTAAATAAAAAATAATAGACGCCTAATGCAAGGTTCAGGCAACGATTAGCTTAGGCCATCACCTCCTGAATTGTATGCCCTATAGTCCCTGTAGTTTCTGGAATGATAACAGAAACAGAAGGGGAAAACATCTATGGTAAATAACACTAAAAAATAATCAGCTAAGCAAAATTAATACTATTCTTAATTTCAGAGCTTCTCTGACCTTAGTATTCTTCATGGAACTCTCAGAAAAGATATAATATGTAGCATTTCCACAAGTATTTTGAACTATGGTATTTTCTATTATTTCTTTTCCTTTTCTTTCTTCCTCCCTTTCTTTCTGCAGAGCAGCTCTTTGGAACAGGATTTCAAAGATCAGACTTGGGAAATGCTGATTTAAGATTGCTAAGATGCCTAAACTATGTTAGTTGATTTCAGGGTAATAAAAGACAATGATTAAATTGGTTCCCATTTTGTATATGAATTAACATAACAATTTTGCCTTAGGAATCTAACAAAGCAGGATATGAACTGAGGCAGTACTGGGTAAACAGGGACCCTAAACCCAGCCTTTCCCTAAACCCCTCTTATAAGATATAGACAGAAGGTACACCAGCATCCCTTTTCTATCTGTGGATGGCCCTCTGAAAAGGGGTTGTAAAGTGATGCCCAGGACTGTATTCCTCACCAGCCTAACATGGGAAGTATGAAAAGTGGAGAACCAGCAATGAGAACTCAAGTCCTATTTCTTTCATGGAGTCCCCACAGGGGAATCATCTGTTTAGACCAAACGAGGCCTCCAGAAGCTCTGTAGTCTTTACTCTCTCAAGGAAGTTAATTTTGTATTGGAAACAATAAAATTACTGCTAGATCGGACTGGGGTGTCTGGTATTAAAAATTGTTCCATCTCCGTGTCCTGTGACAGTGCCATTTGCTGTAAGGTGTTATTATCAGCAACATTGATATACGAATTATTTTTTAATAATCTCTTCATTGGAAGCCTAAAGTTTGCCCACAATTCTGATGAAAGTTTTAACATGAAAGAGGGATAATATTAAATAGGCACTAATAAAGCCTCCAAAGAAAACTCAATACAATATATCTTTGACAAAAGAAAAGAAGAAAAGAACAACACACTTTTCCAGAACATGTGTTCTCTCATTAGGATTTTACATTCCTTATTGCACAGTTGCTACAAATTATTCTCAGTTATGTATGTGCTTATGAACCCATGAAGAATTAGTGTCTTCTTAATGAGCACCAAAGGAAAAAAATATATATATATAGTATTAAAAATCCTTAAACCCTCATGTAAAAGAGAAACCATTTGCTAGCAATCGTGTCTTGGGATTAGAAAGTATTTTCTTGAGAAACATTCAAAGCACACTGCAGTGTCTTTCAGCATCTCTCTGACTTGACCTTTCAGTGTCTCTTTGAAGGAGTGGAGGGCAAAGGTAGTGTTCTCTTTTATAAGGAGAAAGGGCTTTTTAGAGAATGCAAATAACTTGGCCATGGTTGCCCAGTGAGTCAGGGAGCATACTAACGCCTAACCCTCATGGTGTGATCTGAAGATATGGGGATGCTTTATTCAGTCTGAAAATAGTTTTCCCAATGACCCATGTGCTAGGATGATCACTATTAGAGATTCCTGAATTTCTCTTTTAGGCATCCAGTAAAGAAGACAAATTTTGAGGCAGTTGTTCATATTACCATCAGAGCCTTTGAAACACCTGGGGCTGGACAGATACACAGCAAGTATTAACTAGGAAAGCCGCAATGGAGATTCATACCTGGTGTCCAGTCCCATTCTGATTGCCAGTTTCTAAACATTGTTGAATATCTTTGAATATCATCCCAGGCAGTGCGGACAAATTAAAACAAAAAGTATCATGGGAGTAGGATGGTGCTATGGTTTGAATGTGTCCTGAAAAGTTAATGTGTCAGAAAGTTAATCCCCAATGCAATAGTGTTGAGAGGTAGGACCTTTACAAGGCAGTTAGATAATGAAGGCTCTACCCTCATGATGAATTAATGTCAGTATGGTAGGAGTCACTTGGTTATACGAGCTAGGTCAGTCACCTCTTGTGCTGTCTCGCTGGCTCTTGCACCTATGTGATAATGCCTTTTGCCATGTTATGACACAGCAAGAGGGCCCTCACCAGTTGTAAGCCATCAGTCTTGGACTTCCCAGCCTCCGGAATCATAAGCCAAATAAATTTCTGATCATTATTAATTACTCTATCTCAGATATTCTATTATAGTAACACAAAATGGACTAAGATGGATAGGAGACACAAGGACAAACTCTGAGTCTTCCAAAAGGTTGTATCAGACAAGTCTAATCCCTGATGGTACAGAGGCTAGGACCCATTTCCATCTAAGTGATATGTTCCTAGATCCTTGAAGGAAAATAAATAAATATGGACCATTTCCTTTCTAATGTGGATATGATAGTTAAAAAAGAAGGGTCTTTGGCCAGGCGTTGTGGCGGGCGCCTGTAGTCCCAGCTACTTGGGAGGCTGAGGCAGGAGACTCGCTTGAGCCCAGGAGCTGGAGGTTGCTGTGAGCTGTAATGCCATGGCACTCTACCCAGGGGGATAGCTTGAGGCTCCATCTCAAAAAAAAAAAAAAAAAAAAAAGAAGGGTCTTAATTTCTTTCTAAATATTTCACCATACAGTGAGTAGAATGTATACCATTAAATAATGTATGGTCTTTATAATAATGTTAAAAATAAAATGAATGTGACGGCAACACCTGTGGCTCAAAGGAGTAGGGCATGAGCCCCATACGCTGAAGGTGGTGGGTTCAAACCCAGCCCTGGCCAAAAACTGCAAAAATAAATAAATAAACAAGATAAATAAGATGAATATCATTTGATGATTGCAGTGCTCCTGTATCACTCTTTGCCTTCATTTTGAGTCTTCTAGTTGCTGTGTCAGTTAAAAGGCTAAAATGAATTTTCCTACTTTCAGTTTCACATGCAGTGAAACTTACTAAAATTTCTTTTTTTATATAATGGATCTCCTTACATGCTATGGATGACCACTTTTATTTTTTCTATTTTTTTTTTATTAAATCATAGTTGTGTACATTAATGCAGTCATGGGGTACAGTGTGCTGGTTATATATACAATTTGAAATATTTTCACCAAACTGGTTAACATAGCCTTCATGGCATTTTCTTAGTTATTGTGTTAAGACATTTATATTCTACATTTAGAAGGGGATGACCACTTTTAAAATTATGGATGAATTAGTTAATCTAGAATACACAGCCACTTGGCCAGGCTAGCTATATGAATATAGTCAATGTCCAGCTCTGAGTTGCTGGGCATGAATTTATCAAGAGGTAACCTGTTAAAGAAAGAACATTCCTTTCTTTCTTCTTACAGATTGCCCTGATGGCAATAGAATCCTTGAAATCCTCAGGGAACAAATTGGGGATAAAAGTTAGAAAGCACACCTGGCTTCTTTTCCAGGCTGTGAGCAGATCTAAGAAATAAGACTGAATTTAATCAAAAAAGATTTTATTGATGAAGGTATCTCTCCTTCAGGCTAAACTTTGGCCCCTGCATGCTGATAAAACCCTCTCATTTCTCAGAAGTAGCCTTCTGCATAAAATCCAGGAAGAGACCATGGACAGGAATACATCTCAGAGAGGAACTTAAAGACGATCAATCAGAAGTTGGCAAGGTCTCTCGCGTCCGTTGCTAAGTTAGGAGGCAGTTGCCTCTCTCTGGGCTGACTGATTTTCAATTCTTGGGCAGTCATCTGAACGCCTTTGGATTCTTGAGAGAGTGTAGGTCATGCTGCTGGATCCAACTGCCTCCCCCAGCCGAGGCTGGCTGAGCCCTGAGCGATTGCATCCTAGTATTTTACCTCCATCTTATCTGCGCATGTGGCACTTTTACTGCCCAGATATGAAGATGAGCAATCTGGAGCCTCGAGTTTTTGTGGCTGCTAATTAGTACCCTGTTTGCACTCTTTTAATCTGTTATTATAATAGAATGCCATGACATGCCATCTTTCCTTGGCTTTCTGACTGCTACAGCCAGAGGGGGCTGTATTTGCACTTTCTCATTACCTATATGCTTAAAGAATATTAATAAAGATGAGTTTAAAAAGGCAGGCAGTGTTTTGAAACTTTCTAGCACTCGCTTTGAATCTGGAATTCAGTTCCTGTTCACCTCAGGGCTGTGAAAGAAAGCTCTTCCCCCAGAAATGATGTTCAGACTCCAGTGAGTAGCGTCAGACTATGGCAAAGATTCCTCTGCTACTGTTCTTTCTCTGCTTGTTTGTTACGATGGAGATCAGCAGAGATGGGAGATCTATCTGCAAGCCTATTTGAGTTAGTGGAGGAGAAAGTGGAAAGGCTGGAATTCAAATTCTGGATCATCAGCTTATTATCTGGCATCTTTGGGCAAATGCTTTTCTTTCTTTCCTTTTACCCCTGTGTGGTCCTCCCTTCCGCACACACCTCGCCAACCAGCCAGCTGGAAGTTAGTTACTGACTTCGTAGGTACCCACCTTTCTGAGCTTCTGAGCATGGGGATATAATTTCAATGAGGTCAGGAGCCACCTCTATGTCATTGTCTGGTAGCCCTGTACAAAATTTCAGACAAGTAGTTGGTGCTCAATAAATGCATGTTTAACTAATAAAAGAGCCTTACTTTTCTGTTCTGTAAAGGAGGCATCCAAATACTGTCTCACTGGATATGAGAATTGGATGATGATTGCTGTGGCTTGAGTGTTTGACTTCTCCAAACCTCATGTTGAAATTTGATCCCACTGGGAGGTGTTTGAGTCTTAGGGGCAGATCTCTTAGGAATGTCTTTGCTCAGGGGTGAGTTCTTACTATTAGATCTCCTGAGAGCAGATTGTTAAAAAGAGCCCAGCCCTTCTTTTGCTTCCTTTCTTGTCCTGTGATCCGCAAGACCAGCTCCTCTTTCCCCTCTGCCATGAGTTGAAAGCAGCCTGAGGCCCTCACCTGAAGCCAAGCTGATGCTGGCACCATGCTTCTTGTACAGCCTGAAGAATTGTGAACAAAATAAACCTTTAAAAAATATTATCCAGCTTCAGGTAAGACAATGGTATAAATTTCCAAAGTGCCTGGTACGTAGCTATTCCTCCATTAGTGAGAGTGCATTTGTTCTTTCCTCTGAGTGTGGGAGCTGGATGATCAAGTGAAACGTAGCTTCAGGCTTTTACATGGGGATGAGTGAGTGGAAGCTGGGAGAAGGAAGAAAGAACAATGCCCTTCCCCACCCCACCAAAAATGACCACTGTTAGGGAAAGTGAAGTTCCAGATTGTCAATTATGGTAGGAATGTGGAGGTCCTTGCTTCTGCCTCTGTCTTAATTTGGTGGAAAATGTTACATAATTAGAGAGCCACAGGAAGCCACTGTGATGCTGTGACATTCATAGCTAGAGAAAGGTGCCTTAGATCCTCCATGTCAGAGCTTGCCCAGAGGAATGGTTTCCCCCAAATGAATCATTTATCTTCATCTTATACCCCCTGTGCTTTGCAAGTAAGTACCTGGCACTGGATTCTCTTAGGGTCAGAGTTCTGAAAATTTAAAAAAAAAAAAAAATGCTAGCAAGTGTGCCCTGTCTCCTGCTAGTTTTGTTAACCCTGAGTATGTGCAGAGTTCTTATAAGTCACTATGGGGAACCCGGCACGTGCTTGCAATTCCCAGTATAAAGCTGATTTCTTTTGGAAAATGAAAGCAGTACTCATGTCCTTTATAGATGCCTTGAGGCTTACATAGAAGTCAAAGAAAAAACCCACCTGTTGGTGATACCCCAGGCATGTGTATTTCAGACACTGAAAAAGAAAGCAGCATTCAAAGTACCAAAGCTGCGTAAGGAAGATGCAGTTAGGATGTGAAGCCAGATCTTGAAAAGTGGGCGATCAAACAGAGCACTGTGCACTACTAAACCAAAATCCAATAGAAACCACTGCTGGCATTCTTGTTCCATCACGGATACTCAGAATAGCTGAGAGCAAGTCAAGTCACAGACATCGATAGTTAAATAAATAAAGCATCATGTAGCATGTGCTTTTGAGAAGCCCTTTGGGCTGTTTTGGATGGCATTTTTCTTTCTGAGGTCACTGCATCCTTAGACTCTTTTAAGTGGTGAGGACACATGGCAGCCTCCTATGCTCAGTGATGTCCACTGTTTCGTAGGCAGTATTTACAGTATTTAAAGATTAGCCACAATGAAGCTATGATCTCTGGTGGTTGAGCTCAGTGCTCACTGTGTTTTCTCTTCTGAGTATTTATAGTAAATGTATTTTGTGTACCTCCAAGAGATTCTAAAAGCAAATTGGTGAGCTTGCTTTTGTGAAATGAAAAGGATAATAAAAGAAGGACTCAAACATGTCTTTACTTAGACACCTTTTTTTGTTTTGATTAGCAAATCTATTTTCGTACCTTATTTTTATTTTGCTGAATTTTTGGTTTGGTGATTTTTTTCATTATATTATTATCACTGCTCTCTGAAATGTCAAACTACAGGAATAGTTGACTTAAGGGTTTTCTTTTTTTGGTCCTTGAAATTACATGTTACAGTTCTTAACTAATTGGGTACAATCAAATATTGAGAGGAATCTTTTAATATCATTGTGAAATACAAGAGTTCCTATTGTCCCAAGGATTTCACGTTAGTGACCTTTTGGTTTAATATTTTTCTATTATACCCAGTGGCTACTCAGCAATCCACTGGCAACTGACAAGATATTGACTTCTCCCATTCTGTCTTGTCTGTGATGAATTTACCTACTGTCCCCTACACGACTTCTCTACCAACCCTTAGAATAAGAGAAAGAGGCCTCAAATCTGTTGCTATCTTGGTAACCTTGCTTCTTGGGGGAAGTACCTGGTATAGGTTGGCATTATATCCAAATGATATAACTTTAGAAATGCAAAATGACTTAACTGAACTTTAACAATGACTCAATAAGCCTCCAAGCCTCTAGTTTCCCACCATAATAAAGTTATCCCTAAGAAAGCTGAGTAGTCATCTTTTGCTAAGCATGTTTATTGTTGTATCTATATCCAGGGGTGTGTGGATAAATGTTAAGTAGTTCTTATGTTTATGTACATACATATACATATATATACATATATATATATACATATATATACATATATACATATATATACATATATAAGCATTCTCATACAGTCATGTTTATTGTAAATTTTACTAATATAAAGTATTGTATCACAAAATTTGTGAATAATCACAAAATATCCACTAGTCTTGAGAAAGACTAGTGACTTGAGAAATTCAGGTGAGGAATAAATGCTTGGTTACTATCAATTAAACAAAGTTTCTCCAGACATGAATGTTGTTTGTTATTTTTCTATCAAATAAGACAAAGTGAAATGATAAAAAAAAAATATCAAACCTTTACTCATTTGTCAGTGATATAAGTGACTTGTTTCTTGCTGAATAAGATAATAATTAGGAAATACTAAATAATATTTTTCTCAATGTTCTATGCTATTCACCCTGTAATAGCTATAGACACAATATACATTTAAGCTTAATCTGCATTATTAACATATTCTCTATCACTTTCTTAAGTCTAAATAGCTAATAAAAGAAATCTATAATATTTGCCAGGTCTGACATATAAATACTCCCACGGTGGCTGACTTCAAGTGATGAACTTGATGTCACTGTGTAGAGTTGCAAAGATATGTGCATGGGTGCACTATCTAATTATATTTCTAGTATGCAGATACAATAGATAGATACTTGTATAATGTAAGAGCATAGGCCTTAGTGAAATATAGTGAAATAATTAGGAGGCAAAGAGTTCTGAATATATTATTATTATTGCTTTTAATACATATTTATTTAATTGCAAGTGAAATTTTATTTTAATGGACTTTTAAGTAACCAGCTTATAAAATTACTTTGTTTTTAAATTTCAGATTAATGCAAGTGTACAAATGATTAGGTTATAATGTTTGTATGTCTAAGGTAAAATTCAAGTTGTAGTTGCACCTTTCATCCAGGGGGTGTGCTATATACCCTTACATTGTACTAATTAGGTAAGAGCTTACCATTCACCTTCCCTCTTCCTCTTTCTCCTTTTCCTTCTTCCTCCTCTCCCACACCTGAATATACTTGAGTTTTTCTATCGCATGGGTGTGCAGTTGTATTTTCTATCGGTTTCATGTTAGTATTCAGTAAATTGGATACTTGCATTTTCATTCTTGTGATAGTTTAGGAAGAAGAATGTGTTTCAACTTCACCAGGAAAATAGAAAAGATGTAAAGTCTTCATCTTCTTTATGGCTGAATAGTATTCCAGGATATACATGTGCCAGAATTTATTAATCCATTCTAAATTGATGGACATTTGAATTGCTCCCATATCTTGGCTATTGTGAATTGAGCTGCAATAAATATTCTAGTGCAAATGTTCTGATAAAATGATTTTTTTTCTTCTGGGTAGATACCTAAGAAATGGGATTATGGGATCAAATGAAAGATCTGTATTTAGCTCTTTAAGGATTCTCATACTTCTTTCCATAGAGGTTGTATTAGTTTGCAATCCCACCAGCAAGGTAAAAGTGTTCCCTTCTCTCCACATCCACACCAGCATTTGCAGGGATTTTGTGATATGGGCTATTTTCACTAGAGTTAGGTGATAGCTTAGAGTGGTTTAATTTGTGTATCTTTGATGATTAGAGAGGAAGAGCATTTTTCCATGTTTATTGGCCATTCATCTGTCTTTCTTAGAGAAGTTTCTGTTCAGATCTCCTTCCCACTTATAAATGGGGCTGTTTGCTCTTTTCTTATTGATTAATTTGAGTTCTCTGTAGATTCTAGTTATTAGTCATTTTTCAGATTCATAGTATACAAATATCTTCTCCCATTCTTAAGAGGTTATCTATTTGCTTTAGTTGTACCCTTGGCTATGCAAAAACTTTTTTAACTCGATCATGTTCCATTTATTTATTTTTGATGTTGCTGACATTGCCAAGGAAGTTTTTCTCAAACATTCTCTTCCCATGCTGATAGAATCAAGAGTTTTCCCCACACATTTTTTGAGAATTTTTATTGTTTCATGTCTTAAATTTAAACCTTTTATCCAGCAAGAGTCAATTTTTGTAAATGACAAGAGGTCTAATTTTAGTCTTTTATATGTGGTGAATAAGTTCTCCCAGCACCATTTATTAAACAGAGATTTTTTTCCCCAGTTCATGCTTTTGTTTGGTTTATGAAAGATCAGATGGCAGTATGTGGCTGGGCTTACCTCTCTATGTTCTCTATTCTATTCCACAGATCTATATCTCTATTTTTGTGCCAGTACCATGTTGTTTTTATGACTGCAGCCTTATAGTATAACCTGAAGTCTGATAACATGATTCCTAAAGATTTGCTTTTATTTATTAAAATTGTATTGGCTATTTGGGTTTTTTTCTGGTTTCATATGAAACAAAGTATTATTTGTTCAAGTTCTTCAAAGTATGATGTTGATGCTTTGATGGGGATTGCATGAAATATGTAGATTGCTTGGGTAGAATGGGCATTTTAACAATATTGTTATTCCCAACCATGATCATGGTATATTCTTCCATTTGTTAACAACTTCTGCTATTTCTTTTCTCAGGGTTTCATATTTCCCATTATAGAGTTCCTTCACATCCTTTGTTAGATAAATTCCCAGGTATTTAGTTTTCTTTGAAGCTACTGTTAAGGTTTTATGTCTTTGGTTTGATTCTCAGCTTGACTGTTATTGCCCTATGTGAAGGCTACTTATTTGTGGATATTTATTTTGTATCCAAAGATGTCACTATATTTCTTGATCACTTCTAGGAGCTTTGTAGTTGAGAGCCTGGGATTCTCCAGATATAAGATCATATCATCTGCAAAGAGTGAGAATTTGACCTCCTCTGTCCCTATTTAAGTACCCTTGATAGTCTTCTCTTTCCTGATTGCATTGGCTAGAACTTTCAGCACTATATTGAATAGCAGTGGCAATAGTGGGCATCCATGTCTGGTTCCAGTTCTGAGTGGAAATGCTTTCAGCTTTATTTCATTCAATATGATATTGACTGTGAGTTGACTGTTTATTGCAGCTCAATTTACAATCACCAAATTGTGGAAACAACCTAAATGGCTTAACCCAAGAATGGCTTAACAAGCTGTGATATATGTATACTGTGGAATACTATTCAGCCATTAAAATAGATGGAGACTTTATATCTTTTTGTATTAACCTGGATGAAGGTGAAACACATTCTTCTTAGTAAAGCATCACAAGAATGGAGAAAAGAATCCAATGTGCTCACTTGTAATATGAAGGCAGTAGGTGATACAATACAAGGTGGGGGGAAGGGGAATGAGAGAGCAGCAATGAGTGATCAGGTAGAGGGGATGGAAGGTCACAGTGTATGGCACACTTCTTGGATATGGGACATAATTATAAAGTGACTTTATCTAACAAATGCAATCAGTGTAACCTAATTCTTGAATTCTTTGTACCCTCAATAAATCCCCCACCCAAAAAAAGATCCCATCTATGCCTGTTTTCTTAAGTGTTATTGTCAGAAAAGGATACTGAATTTTGTTGAATGCTTTTTCTACATCTATTTAGAGGATCATATGTTCTTTGGTTTTGCTTCTGTTTATGTGGTGAATTACATTTATGGATTTACATATGTTGAACCAACTTTATATCCTGAGAATAAATCCCACCTGATCACAATGTATAATTTTTTAAATGTGTAGCTGTATTCTGTTTGCTAAAACTTTATTGAATAATTTTGCATAGATATTTATTAATAATATTGGCCTGTGTTCCTGTTTTGTTGGATCCTTTCCTGGTTTTTGGTGTCAGGGTGATATTTGAATTATAGAATGTGTCAGGGAAGATTCTTTCCTTCTCTGTTTTGGAATAGGTACTAACCCCTCTTTGAAGGTTTGGTAGAATTATTGTATAAAACCATGGTTTTCAATATTTTGCTTTTTTTGGAGAGATTTTAAATTTTGTTGCAATTTCAGTGCTTAATATTGTTCTATTCAAAATTTCTAATTCTTCCTGGTTGAGTTTAGAAAGATTATTTTAGCTGATGGTCCATTTCCTCTACATTTTCAAATTTCCAAACACAGAGATTTATGTAGTAATTGTTGATAATCTTTTATATTTCTGTGGTATCTATTGTTATTTACCCTTATTTCATTTCTGAATAAGGTTATTAGAGATCTTATTTTTCTTTTTCTAGTTAGTCTGCCCAAGGGATATCAATTTTAAAAATCTTTTCAAAGAGCCAACTTTGCTTTGCTGACCTTCCAAATGATTCTATTCTCAGTTTCATTTAACTCTGCCCTAATTTTGATTATTTCTTTTCTTCTGCTAAGTTTGGGATCAGATTACTCTTACTTTTCTAGCACCTTGAGATGTTCCATTAGGCTGTTGGCTTGCTCTCTTTCTGTTTTCTGGATGAAGGCATGTAATGTTATAAAATTCCCCCTTCATGCTGCCTTTGCAATATCCCACAGGTTTTGACAGCTTGTGGATTCTTTGCCATTGTGTTCAAGAAAGCTAATGCTTTCCTTCTCCATTTCCTCCTTGACTCAGCTGTCATTCATTATTAGGTTGTTTAGTTTCCATGACTTTATGTGAGTATAAAGATTTCTGTTGAAGTTGAGTTCTACTTTTACTCTGTGATGGTCCAAGAAGATGCAACAAAAAATTTGTATTCTTTTAAATTTTTTGAGATTTGATACATGCCCTGAGATATGATCAATTTTGGAGAATGGTACGTGTGCTGATGAGAAGAATATGTATTCAATTTTATTAGGATGAAATGTTCTGTATATGTCTGTTAACCCTATTTGTTCTAAGCTCATGTTTAAGTCCATTGCTTCTTTGCTAAATTTCTTCTTGGAGGATCTATCTCATTCTGTCAGAAGGGTGTTGAAATCTTGAGCTATTATAGAGTTGAAGGATATTAAATTGTTCAGATCAGTTATATATTTTATATATTTTGGAGCAATTTATTGGGTACACAGATGTTCAGGATTAAAAAATCTTGTTGTATCATTCCCTTGACCAGTATATAGTGTCCGTCTTTGTCTTTTCTCACTTTTGTTGGTTTAAATCCAATTATATTTGCAAATAAGATTGCAGCCTCTGCTTCCTTCTGATTTCCATTTGCTTTAAATATTGTTTTTCATCCCTTTGCTCTGAGTCTTGTTTATCCTTAGAGGTTACATGTGTTTCCTAAAGACAGTATATATTTATTTGGCACATGCATGCATGTGTACCCACAAACATCCAGTCACCTACCCTGTTATTCTTCAGTGAGGAATTCGAGTCACTGACATTTATTGACAGTATTGATAGGTATGGTGGAGTTCTGATCATCTTGTTTTCATGAAGGTCTGTTGATTAGTTTTATCTCTTGCACCATAGTGGAAGTTACATTTTATCTATTAACATCTGGATATGTTTATTTTGCTGCTGGTCCTTCATGCTGGTCAGTATGAAGAATGGGTCTGAGTACTTCCTGCAAAGCTGGTCTTGTTGTGGCAAATTTCCTCAATGTTTAAATGTCAGTAAAATGTTTTAGTTTTCCATCAAAAATGAGATTAGTTTAGCAGGATACAGACTACTGAGCTGAAAATTGTTTTGTTTATGAAGGTTAAAGACAGATGACCATCATCTCCTGGTTTGAAAAGTTTTAGCTAAAAGTCCCACCATCACCCAGATCTTTTTTCCCTTTGTAGGTGACACTTTGCTTACACCTGGCTGAAGAATTTTCTTTCATCCTGACTTTGGCCAGGTTAATTACCATGTATCTAAGAGGTGCTTTGTTTGAACTGAGTCATGCTGAGGTTCTGAAACTATCTGGTATCTGGATTTCTGGGTCTCTTGTAATCCTTGGGAAATTCCCAGAATAATGTCTGAAAGTGCCATTTGGACTCTCTTCTTTTCCTTCTGGAGTCCCTATAATCCGAATGTTCAATTTTGGAGTAGTCCTTTATCTCTCTCAGAGAAAGCTCTGTTTTTATTCTCTTTTTTCTGCCTCTGTGAATGACTGGTTATTCAAATGTTTTGTCTTCAATTTCTGAGATTCCTTCTTCTCCATGTTCTACTCACTTGTAATATCCCTTTGCAAACAGATTTTAAAAATTTATGATTTCGGCTCGGCGCCTATAGCTCAACCGGCTAAGGCGCCAGCCACGTACACCTAAGGTGGCGGGTTCGAATCCCCAGCCCGGACACGCCAAACAACAATGACGGCTGCAACCAAAAAAAAAGAGTCAGGTGTTGTGGCAGGTGCCTGTGGTCCCAGCTACTTGGGAGGCGGAGGCAGGAGACTCGCTTGAGCCCAGGAGTTGGAGGTTGCTGTGAGCTGTAATGCCACGACACTCTGCCCAGGGGGACAGCTTGAGGCTCTGTCTCAAAAAAAAAAAAAAAAAAAAAAAAAAAAAATTATGATTTCCCAGTGATCTGGCTGTGGACTTGATACAATGTAGCTGTGTCTAATAGCTGGGGGAGGGGATCTGCCTCCGATGTCTGCTTCCCATGGTCTGCTTCCCAGACCTTTCCAGGGAGGCTAGGCTTATCTCTATCCAAGTTAGCAGAAGGGAAGCCGGGGGATGCCAAGAACAGACATCAGGCAAGCCCACTCCAGGGGTCAGGAGATGGGTCCTCCTAGTAGGAGGGAGACCCAAGAGGACCACACCATGCCAAACTCAATGCAGACCCAAGAGGACCACACCATGCTGAAATCAGTGCAGCTAAGCCACAATATCCTCTTTCAGTGGGGGGCGGGGCACACTCAGCTCACCAGACCATACATTGTAGAGGATCCCAGAGATGGCATCAAACATTCTGGGAGGGGGGACAAGACCCATCTCCCCCTCCTCCTCTGTCCAGTTAAGGATCCCATCTGTGGCCTTTAAAATCCTTGCTTCTGAGGTCAGGGTCTAGTTCACCTTTCTGGTGCCTGGGGTATGGGTGGAACTTCCAGGTTATGTGAGCTGGGCTAGCACTTCATGTGGGCTGGCACTTGACCTCCCCCAGGTGCCAGGAAGCTGGCCTCTGCAGGGGAAAGTCTGTTAGGCACTGGGGGTGGGGAGAATGGGCTGCAGGCTCAAGGCTACAGAGAGTAAATTTGTTCCCTTTTGTGCCAGGCAGGATAGGGACCCAGAGGTGGAAATTCCTAAGTGCAAGAGAACTGGGACCTCGTGGCTCACCACTGTGGGCTGAGATAAGAGGTCTTCTGTTCTCTGCTCACAGAAAGCCCGTGACAAGCCCTCTGGTTGGGGTGGAGGCTCCTTACCCTTCAGCACCATGCACCTTTAGTCTACTGGCTCCATACCTGATCTCTGTTCTCTTCTTTTCTCTTTCTCACCCTTGCAGTTTGTCTCAGTGGGATGTTATACACCTTGATTTCTTCTCCTTGTATTCAACTCCCCAATTTCAACTTCTCCAAGTTCACTTCAGTCCAATTTTTCTCCTGTACAGAAGCTTCTGGGGAAAGCTTCCTCTAGTTGACCATCTTGCCCCTCTGTAGCCAGCTTACAAAATTTATAAAAACTATACAGATACCTCTTGTGATCCAGTATAAATCAGCTGTCTCACATCACTGTTTACATCCTAATTATGTGGATCTGAAATTAAGGAAATGACTCAGAAAATAGAGGAGAAAACTGGAGGTTTGCTGGCCTAGCAAGAACATTTCCATGAAAGTAATTCCTACCAAACATTCTATCCTCTTCCTTCTCTGAATAGCATAGTTATGGCCAATGTCCATTTAGTTTTGCCTTTTTTCAGCTTGAGAAATTCTAGAATAGCTTAGGTTTGTATATTTAACACTAAGGAATATGCCCTGTTTCTTCAGTGGCAAAATTGGAAAGTAGAGCCAGTGGACCAGGGTGTCAGATGTCATACATTTTTAGGGAACAGTGCCACTTGCCAGCGTATGTCTCTTCTTCCTCACTGTGTGTTTCAATTTTCTACATGTTTCTCTCAATCATCTGAAGTTTTTTGTCTGAAGCTCTTAACCTCTCTGTGCCTCCCCCACCTTCCTTGCCTGTCTTTTCTCTACAAGCTTTGCTTTGAAGGGATGTGAAAGTTATCTCCTTGATTGGGATAATGTAATCACAGGGAAGCTAGATTTTCATTGCCAAGTCTGGATTTTTCCACCAATACCACCTCAGAGATTTCTTACAACTCAATTACTGTCTGTTCTGCTTGTTGGTGTAAACAAGGAATAAAGGAATGATGATCTCTCCTAACCATTTGCTTGCTGTGTTTGAATATTGTTAATACTTTTTTCTCGTTAGCTACCTAATTGAAGATATACAAGAGTATGTTTCAATAGTGTAATTCCCAACATTTATTTCATGAGCTATATTAGCTTTATACTTTCAAACATGTTAAAATGTAAGTGTGTTTTAAATGTTTTGTCTTCTATATCCAAGTATATTTTAAGACTTTTATAAAGTTTGCATTCCCACCAGTAATGTTTCTTACACTTCAGGCATTTTAAAAGACTCCTAATTTGAGCATGTCTGAGCTGGAGAGGATGCGATATTTAATTTGACAGTAGGTAAGATAAGCACCTCACAGGTGAGACTGGTTGAGAATGAGAAAAAGTACTATTTTAGTGAAAAAAGAAAGTAGGAAATAAAAATTCTCCATGTGAATAATTCCATAGCACCTAATGTTAAAAATGTTTCTTCTACCTTATATTGCTGTTATTTTAGAGCAGAAAGCTTGCTTCATTTAATTTATTGGGTAAAAAAACTAACACATTGTTACCTACTTAGAAATTATACAGGGAAAAGTTAGTCTTATTTCAATCTATATTTAATTAATATAAATTGTATGATATGTTAAGGCAAATACTCTCAGCTTTATATGATAATTAAGCAAAAATTCTTTAAACTCTAATATTCTATCATGATATTTTAGCCCTTCCTTTTTAAAAATTTAATTTAATTTAATTTGTTTCTATTTGTTAGATGAAGAAATGGTTATATGCAAAGAAAGTAAGGGTGATTTGATTTTTTTTATTTATCCGATGAAAAAAAGGTTATATCCAAAGGAAGTGAGGATGATTTGAAGCTTTATGGAGCCAGTTTTCTACCCTGGAGTGTTATGGCTTCTGGATTGGCTTTGAATAATCCTTTGATGCCTGAAAATTATATGTGAACACTTATGTGTATGTACATTTTCCTCAGAGATCCATAGCTTTAATTAAAATCTAACAGTGGACTTGCGATGCTCTGAAGTTTAAGAACTATTACCTTACAGTGATAATAGAGTCTATATTCCTTCTACTCTTCACACTGAAATAATTTTTATTAATGAGCTGTTGCCCATATCTTCCTCCCTTATGTCTCTTAGAAGATACTTTTATGTCCAAGTTCTAATTATTGGAAAGATAAATAACCAAATATGTGAGAATTAAAAAGATTTTAAAAACTTGGTCAACATAGCAGAAATCATACATACAGTCACCAGCTTGTAATGGTTTGGAACTGGGCCTCTTTAGTAGCAGGTATCTCTGCAGCCAGGTGGTCTTCCTGCCTTTTATCCTGCTCTGTGGCCCACTGAAAACATTCAATTGCATGATTAGTGGTTGATGAAGAGATAATTGTGAAGAAGTGGGTACCAAATGCACACTATCCCTTCCTGTAACACGTTTGTCCACCAAACATGTTTGTTGCTTTTAGAGAATAGACCGATTTTTTTCTTTCATTTTTAAGCACTGTCAAGATGTCAAATGAGCAACAGCACTGCTGTTCTAAGTGCTCTCAAATTGGAAGTGACTGATTGTATTTATTGGCATTGCTTAAATACCAGTACCCATTCTTTCCATTTAGTCTGAGAATTTTGTAGTAGAAGGAAGACAATATTGTTTTGGCTAATAGTAAAATAAAGACCAGTGTTGGAGAGGATGATTTATTGATCTCACATCTATTATCATGAATTAATTCACTTAACTCCAGAATTATCTCTGTTCTTGCTATCATAAGAACACAACTAATTGATGGCTTCCTGTGTGTCTGATCCTGTCTAAAGCTTTCCATGTAAATTACATCTAATTTAGTCTTTACAGTAGTGTTCTTTGTAAGCATTACTGTCCTTCCTGATTTACAGATGAGGGTCCCAAGGCACGTGGAAATTGAGTACCTGCACAGGGTTACATAGCTACTAAGTTCTGGCACTAAGATTTAATGACAAACAGTCCTATATCTCAGAGTTTAGGATCCACACTATGCTTAATCCCAACTATAACAAAGAATGTGCTGGAAGCTCAGAAATGAATAATCCAGACAGACATGGTTCTTTCTGCCATAGAAGAAGAAGCTATTATAGAGACCAAAGAGGCAGGAGTGGAGGCTACTTTTAGGCAAATGAACAAAGAGGAATCCCCAGTGGGGACTGAATCTGGATGAAGGGAAGAAGCCAGGGAAAAGAGAGATCCTTGCCAGAGAGGAGAGCAAGCACAGAGGCTCTGTGGAGGGAAGGAGCTTTGAGTGTTGAACAAACAGCAGAGGCAGGAAGGGCCAGAGAGTAGTGAGCAAAGGAGAGTCAGGGACTGGCCATGTGAGACCTCTTACTTTCAGAGCCCCCAGCATATAGCTATAGGGCAGCTTGAAGCCCATTTCTTTGTCTATGTGATCTGATGCCACAATCTTGGAGAAGTTTTCTGTCTTATATTTGATTTCCATGTCCTCTTATTTCCATGTGGTCTTTTTGTTTTCTGTCGGTTCTTTTGATGTGGCACTTGTTCATATTACTATGTGGGAAGAAAATGATTTAATTGCTTAAACTACTGAATTAAAGGTTCAAAAATAATGTAGCCCAAAGAATCTTAAAGAACATAAAAGCGTTGGAAAAAAGTCCATTAAACTAAGAACAGAGCCAGAGGCTATATTTGTGTCACAGAGGAACCCTCCACTGTGTGGGTATCTATGAACCAGCAATTGCTATGATTATCCCATTATTGCCATTGTATAATATAATGCTTATATCTCGAGTATATTATTAACTTTATTTTTATTTACCTGACCCTACATAATATTAAGCCATTTGTAGTTTGTTTGTTGCTGTATGTTATTTTCAAAGCTGTCCAATTCTGTTATATAGCATGTATCACACAGTTAAGATTTCTTATCTTTGCTTCATGTACCCCATTCCAGCAAATGGCAGTTAATTAGGGTTTTCTTTAGATCATTATCAATTGTTTTCTACATTGCAGATAGTGCTATCAGGATGAATTCATCATATCCCTGAGATCCTATGTAGCTTGTTATTACAGGTGATTTATGACTCTCATCATGGAAATGCAGTTAGGGAACGCTAGGGCAGCAGTGGCTGTATTGAAAAATATCAATGTATCCTCATGTTCTGGCTTGCAGTGACAGTCAGAGATCCATCTCCCTGACACTTACCTTGTTAACATTTTGATGGATGGTAAACCTAAAATAAAATTTCTCTTTTAGTTACGTGAGTTGAGCATTAAAAAAGTAAACATACTGACTTCCTAAACCTATGGGAAATGTTTTAGAAAGTGTCCTGGTCGATGTTTGAATATATTTGGAGAATCTGCCGATCTAATATAGTTTACCTCTATGGCTCAGGAACTGTTTCCAAACTAAACAAAGTAAAGAAACTTCATTGTAGTTTGAAGCCTCATTAGTTTAATAAATAAGTGAAGAATAAACTTTTGACCCTGGAACCATGTCTAGGGACATTTCTTCTCCAAATAACCAAATTGTTTTATTTTATGGACTTTCAAGTTCACGAATAACTTGAGCTAGCAATTTTAAAGCTAAAAGAACTTTTCCAGAAAAAAACTGATGTAAAAGCATAAGACTTTCTATATATAAGCATAGATAAATTATGTGTTTGCATACAGTTCCAGTAAAAAGTTAAAAAAAAAGAAAAAAGGAAAAGTGTACTTTGGGAGAATTACTTTCAACAGGTCTATACAAATGGCAGTGGGGGTGATCAGAGACCTGTCTCAGTTCCTGAGCTATAGAAGTAAACTATATTAGACAAATCACTGACACCACTAAGTTGGTATTTAAGCATTAATATAGAGTACAAGACTCAAATTATTATGGAGGTTAAGAGCTTGAAATTGAAATTTAGAGCCAAATAAATCCAGACTGAAATCCTGTGTGATCTTCAGTAAGTTAATGTACCTCTTTGTGTCTTATTGTTTCATCTGTAAAATGGGGGGGGGGGAAGGTCTACTGTTTGGCTAAAATGAAATATTATACCTGAATCAATTTATATAGGGTATGACCTGCCAATAGTGATTATTAAGTATGAACTCAATATTTTTAATATTTTCATCATGGTGAAAATTAAATCATGGTAAACCAAAATAAAATTGCTTTTATAGTTACTTGACTTGAGGATAAAAAAAGTAAATATATTGATTCCCTAAACCTATGGGAAATGTCTTAGAAAACACCCCAGTGGATGGTTTACTATATTTGGAGAATATGAAGGACTAATATAGTTTACATCTATGGCTCAGGAACTATAAGAAGATTAAATATCTCCTTTATGGCTCAGGAACTATTTCCAACCTAAGGGAAAGATATAAACGTCATAGAAGACTAACCCACATTAGATTAATAAATAAAATGTGAATAAACTTTAGACCCTAGAACCATTTTGAGGGACAATTCTCCAAATCACCAAGTTGATTTTTGAGCAAGCATTGTGAGCTAGCATTGTGTAAATTTTGAAGCTCAAAGAATGTTTTCCTAGAAACGTCATGTAAAAGTATAGAAGTTAATCTATGCATATGGGTAA
This sequence comes from Otolemur garnettii, assembly GCF_000181295.1. NCBI lineage: Eukaryota > Metazoa > Chordata > Mammalia > Primates > Galagidae > Otolemur > Otolemur garnettii. Next base: position 27,876,436 of record NW_003852410.1, read on the forward strand.
ATTTGTGTTTTCATCCTGGTGTACAGTTTTATTTTAAATGCTCCAGTGAAAAGTGAAAAAATAAGTAAAACTATACTATGGGAGAAATTCTTTCAAGCAGTGCATACCAATGGTGGGTCAGATACTATAGCAGTTTTTGATTCCCCTCTAAGCTCTCCCTATTAATACAAAGTACATGAAATAAAGTACATTAGTATTTTAGAGGTTGGTCTTGAGTTTTAGAGTCAACAAGATTCAGAATGAAATCCTATGTGATGTTCAGCAAGTTCTTGTATCCTTTCGAGTCTCAGTTTTCATCTTTTTTTTTTTAACTTATTACATAGATATATTTATGTCCTGTTATTTACAAAAGATAAGGATAAACCAATACATCTTCAAAAGAATTTTTGCAGCCAGAGTGAATATTTTCCCCTTCATCCTCCTTTTCTTTATAGAAACCTCCAATGAGCCCCAATGCCCATCTACGAGGGAAAAGTGAGTGGATAGTTTTCATCTTTAATGTAGGGGGAAAGCGCCTTCTCTTTCACTAAAATGAAACATTATACCTGAACCTATTATATTAGGCCCAATCAACCAATAGAGGTTTGAAGTGTGCGATTTTATTATCTTCATCATGGTAAATATAAGGATATAAGGATTTTCATCAAGGTAAACATAAAATAAAATTTCTTTTTTAGTACATGACTTCAGTTTAAAGAGAGTAGACATATTGATTTTCTAAATCTATTGGATGTCATAGAAAATGTCCTGGGTTGATGGTTGGCTATATTTGGGAAATATGCAGTCTAATATACTTAACCCTATGGTTCAAGAACTGTTTCCAAGGTAAACAATGTAATGAAACTTCATTGTACTTTGAAACTCATTACTTTAATAAATAAATTGAGAATAAACTTTAGATCCTAGGTCCTGTTTTAGGGGCACCAAATTGCTTTATTTTATGGAATTTCAACTTTGCAAAAAATTTGAACTAGCAACATGTTAGTTTTAATCCTAAAAGTTTATTTTTGGATGTAAGACTATAACAATTCCTTTATATGAGCTTACTTAAATTGTATGTTTGTATATTTATTTGCAATTTCTTTTTAAATGCTCCAGTATAAATTTTTTAAAAATCTAAAATGATGTTTTGTGAGTGTTACTTTCAACAGGTGCATAATATATTTTCATTCTCGTAAACATAAAATTTCTCCCTCAGATAATTGACTTGAGAATAGACAAAAATAAACATGTTGATTTCAAATCTATGGGCCATTTCTTACTCTTGGTTTGATGGCTGAATATATTTGGAGAAGATGCAGTTCTAATATAGTTTCTGACTATGACTCAGGAACTGTTTCCTAACTAAACAAAGTAAAGAAACTTCACTGAAGTTTGAACATAATTACTTTAACAAAGAAATTTAGAATAAACTTTAAGCCCTAGAATCTTTTTTAGGTACATTTTTCTCTACATCAACAAATTGTTTGATTTTCATTTTTGAAAATACCTGAACTAGCTATGTGCTAATTTTAAAGGTAAAATAACATTTTTGGAAAAAACTGATGCAAAATATGGGAGTTCTTACATTCGAGCATAGATAACTTATATGTTTGCCATACTTGCATATAATTTCATTTTAAATGCTCTGATAAAAAGTTACAGAAAAGAGAAAAGTATGCTTTGTAAGAATCACTTTCAACAAGTGCATATGGTCTCTGACCCACCCCCATTGGCATGTAACCATTAATATCAAGTACATGCAATAAAATATATTGATGGCTAAGAGCTTGAGCTAGAGCTTTAGAGTCAAACATACCCTAACTGAAATCCTATGTGACCTTCAACATTGGTAACATGTATAATTTTGTATAAGAACTATAAGTGGGAAAGATAAAACATCTCCCTCTTAGATTTTTGTGTGATGTGATCAGGAATCTTTAGGAGAAGTAAAATAATTACTCTGTGAAAAGCTCAGCCACTGGAAAATGTGTTTGTTGTAGAAAGCTCAGATATTTTTTCATTTGGATAGAATGTGCCCTCTTTATTTTTCTTTTTGCCTTTGCTGACAGTCTGATTAACACACCAAGCATATATGAAACACTGAGACAGAGCAAAGGGGTTTAAAGTTAGAATGACTTGTCTTAATCTGAGCATAAGATGCTAAGTCTGACATACAGTGAATTAGCTACTATAGGGATGGGGTTCGGGTGTTTCTTCCTTCTGCATTTTAAACTTGCTCTGAAACCCTCTCTCATTAGCCTCAATATCAGGTTGTGTGTGTTCTTCTCTAAATACCCGTCAATAACTATGAGGTGACCCATGTTGCTGCGTTATGTGTGTGATCACACAGCTGGTGCTGTCTTTGCATTGTTTTCTGCTATTTTTTCCCAGTCTGTGTTTCTGAAGCTGTGAAATCTTTAAACTAAGAGCACTTTTGAATGCTTTAAGTTCTATCTGGTGCTTAGCGGGTGAGTGTATTTGAGAATGAATTTCCCTTTGGACTTGGTATTTCTTTACACTGCTTGAGAGTCAGGAATGGGCTGCTGCCCTTCCTGTGAAAATGGAAGTTCTTAATATAGTCAACAGCTCTCAGTGACAGCACATAAGAACCTCTGACAAACCCACGTTACTGAAACTCAGGTGAGACTGGCATAAGTGTACCCAGGCAGCCACTAGGACTAGGGGCTCATCAACTATGAGTTTTTCTTCTGAACTATCACGTCATTTCTTTCTTCCTCTCTCTCTCTTTCTCTCTCTCTCTCTCTCTCTCTCTCACACACACACACACACACACACACTCACCCATACATGCACAGGCATACCTGAAAAACCTGTTTTTATAATAGCAGTGGAATGTAACTATGGAGGGAAAATATCCCAAATACAATCAATTATTGCTTTAGTTATAATATTTTTAAAAGGAAAAAAAGTTCTCGACTCCATTTAAATGAGGTAGCTTTTTTCAATAAGGGTACAACTATTAATCTAAATATTACAGCTTATCCCTTATTAATTTTGTACGCACTCCAATGGAGAGTTGAAAGTACGCACTTAAGGTAATATCCATGTTTTTCACCATCCTACCGTAACATTTAGTACTTTGTCTGAGTGAGAGCTTTTGCATTCCCCCCACCTTCTGACTCACCATGCGTGGTTAGCCAACTCATTTGAGTGGTCAGGAGAGACATCCTTTCCATTTGCCTGAATATGCAATTTGAATTTGTCATTTTGATGAGCAATATTTTTGTAGGAAATATACAGAGAGATGTAAAAAATCCCATAGGAATCTCTCATATTCCTGACAAGTGTTCCTGTAGTATTTCTTATAGCCAGTATTTCCCAAATGCTTCCAAAATCTTCTCTTACCCATTGTTAACTGATGATCATAGCCAAAGGCCCTATTGTGCATGTCTGAACATAATCAATATCTTAAATGAATTCCCCTCCACTCACATTTATGAAGACCCTTAGGGCCAGTTTACATGTCCCACAAGTCTGTCCCTGCTATCACTTCTCACTTTATGCTATGGATCGCTGCTCTGGTGCTCTCTGTAAGGTGCTTCTTGCTTTTTATAACTCTATCTTCATGTTCTTAAGGCTCTTCCTAAAGGCTCCTTCATCCCTCTGTGATCATCAGCCCTTCTTAATTTTCCAAAGTCCTTGTCAACGTAAGACCATTCTTTATCAAAAAAAGCATTTTTTTTTTTTTGGTGGCTTAGGGAAAGCATAAAGGAATTACAATTCTGAATAAGTTAATTAGAATGTTTTTGGCAGCACATCATAGGAATCCGTATTCCAAAAACTCAAACAGTAAGAAGTTCAAAGGCACAATGGTTTCGCTTTTGAGATAATGGTCATCTAGTCACATAAATGTCATTCTTAAGAATATAGTATTGTTCCTTCTTTCTACTCTTCTATATCACTGAATTGGCTTCTGGCTCAAAGCTAGCACCCTTCATGGTCACAGAATTACTATAGTAGTATAGCCATCCCCTCCAGACTCATGGATAGCTGAAGAGGAATGGCTCCAGTTTCCTCCCATGTGTCTCATTTGATGGACCAGGAACTCTTTCACTGATGTCTCCCTGCTAGCTGAGCATGCCAATGGCCAGCATTATACCTGCCTATTCCCATCCATGGCTCCAATAACTGGATCAATGGGGGGATTAGCTTCCCAAGAAGTTGAACAGATGGATAAGGGTAGCTATTTTAATAAAATTGCAGTTCAATTAGCAAGGTTACGGGGGGGGGATGGAGAGTAGGCATATAACTAATAGTGTCTGCTACGAATGTAGGAAAGTAAATCTTAAAGATGAATTTCACATATCATATCTCTGCTGTTACCCCTTAATGGGATGAGGCATTTCCTACTACACCATCTTCACCTTTGTTGCAATGTAGCAGGGACCCATTTCCCACCAAGGGTAAAAGTGCCATCCACTCCTTCTCTCTGGAAGTCTGTTTTTGTGCCCCTAGTTGACTAACAGTGGAACACTTGTTTCCTTTGAGGGAAGCGCTGCCCCTCAAAGCAGGGTGAGATCTGTTTCTCCCTTGATGCCACTCTGCCCCAGTGGGGGGAAATAATGCAAATGCTTCTCTATAATTTTAGGTTATTCTAGGTTTCCTTTTAAACTTAAACATCTTTTTTAAAATTTTGGATTAATACGAAAGTACATAACATTAGGTTTCATTATTTGGATTTGTAAGGTAAAGCTTGAGTTGCAGTTGAGTCTTTCACCCAGAAGGTGTGCCCTATACCCCTACATTGTACCTTACTTACAAATGGGGACTTACAAAACCTCTTTCTCCCCTCCCACCCTCCTGAACTTAATTGTGTTTTTCTCTCGTGTGGGCCTGTAATTGTTCATTAGTTTCAATTAGTATAAAGTACATGGGATGCTTGTTTTTCCACTTTTTAGATAATTTACTTAAGAGAATGTTTTCCAAATCCATCCAAGTAAATGCAAAAGATGCAAGTACTCCATCTTTTGTATGGCTGAATAATATTCCATGGTATACATATACTACAGTTTATTAATCCATTCATGGATTAATGGGCACTTGGTTGTCTTTACATCTTTGCAATTGTGAATTAATCTGCTATAAATATTCAAGTGCAAATATCCTCATGATAAAATGATTTTCTTTTTCTTTCTGGATAGATACCTAGTAATGTGATTGCAGGACCAAATGGAAGATCTACTTTTAACTCTTTGAGGATTCTCCTTACTTTTTTCCAAAACGGCTATATTAGCTTGCACTCCCACTAGTATGCAAACTTAATTGCATAAGTGTTCCCCTCTCTCCACACTTCTGCCAGCATTGGCAGCTTTGGGACCTTGTGATGTGGGCAATTTTCAGGTGATATCTCAAAGTGGCTTATACTTGCATTTCTCTGATAATTAGGGAAGATGAGAATTTTTTCATGTCCTCTTGGGGAAAGATTTGGTTCATGTCTCTTGCCCAGGGATTAAGGGTAGTTTGCTCTTGTTGATTTGTTTGAGTTCTTTGTAGATTCTGGTTATTAGCCCTTTGTCAGATTCATAGTATACAAATATCTTCTTCCATTCTGAGAGTTTTCTGTTTGTATATCATGAAATAGTATGCAGCATTAAAAAAAAATGGAGACCTTACCTCTTTTATGTTTACATGGATGGAGCTGGAAAATATTCTTCTTAGTAAAGTATCTCAGGAATGGAAAAATATATATCCAATGTACTCAGTACTGTACTAATTTACAATCACTCACACTTGCATATGAAAAATGAAACACAACTATAGCCTAGGATGAAGGAAGAAAGGGGAGGGAGGGGGAAGGAAGGGGTGTGGGTAGATAGAGGGAGCGTTAGTAGGGGGATCTAAAAGCATTTTTCCCAAAACACAAGAGTTATTTCTGATCCTATTTTGTCGCTAGAAAAATTGGATCAATGGACTTGAGTACTTTGAACTTCTTTTTGAGGCATCTGAGGTTAGTATAATATGTAAAGGAATCTGTGGAATATACAACTTTTTGAGAAAAGCTGTAAACATTATATGATTCTTTTTTGAGAGGTAAGGATAGTTTATGACTTTCACATTTCCCTGCAAAACTATTGAGTCAATTTTACTTTCCAGAACTGTATATTCTGGAAATCTAAGATAATTATATTCTTCAAAAAGGGGATCTGTTCACCACAAAAAGGTGTTGCATGGAAACTCAGAGCTTCTTATTAATTTGTTGCTTTCCTCTTGAATCTGCATGAGAACAGAGGAAGGTTGCTGTCTAGGTGGATATAAGTAGGGAAACAATCTAGTTTATCTTCAGAACTGGGACACATGTGAAAGTGAAAGGGAAGTGCTACTAATAATTTCTCTGAGATAGCAGGTGGAAATTGAGCCCCACTATAGACCAGTAGTTCTCAACTGGGTGTTTTTTGTTTGTTTGTTTGTTTGTTTGTTTTTTCTCCCACTCATAGGGACATTTGGCAATATCTGGAGGCATTTATGCTCGTCACAAATGGTATGGAAGTATGTACTACTATCATCAAGTGTGGAGACACCAGCGATGCTCCTCAACATGCTACAGTGTACAGGCCAGAGGGAATTGGCTCTAAACATCAATAGTCCCAAGGTTAGAAACCCTTTGTTAGAGGACATTTGGGAAAGTAGGTGACCAATGAAATAGTTAGAATAGGGCTATGCCACAGAAGGGCTTGAATGCTATAATGACACATTTATATTAATTGGTCCCTATCACTAGTGAGAAGGGAAGTGTTTTGTTTCCTGCTTTGTCTTTACTACCCAGCATAATGTCAGGGCAATATTAATTGAGCAATAAATACAGTTTCCATCAATCTGTCTATTCATCCATCCATCCTGAAAATATTACCTGAATATTCACCATGTCTAGGTAAAACACTAACTGTTGAAGATGAAGATGGGCCTTATAAGAGGTATTTAGGAACAGTTTAAAGGATGAATTGGGATGAATAATTCTTAGAGATGAGCAAACAAATGGGGGGCATTATAATACAGTCCAGGAAAAAAAACAGGGAGTGCTTAATAAGTGCAAACTCAAAGTAAATAGAAAATGAGGGAAGAAATATGATTTACCTTTAGGATTTGGCCCTTTACTCAGTTCAGGGTATACAGGAGATGAAGTGAACAAATGGCTTCTGGATTTTGAATCCGTGTAACTGGGAGAGAGAGACTGGAAGAGTCAAAACAAAATCTCTTTTCATGGGCAGACGGATACATTCAACTTCATACATGCTATGTCTGATGGGCTGATTGTGCAGGGCAGAGCCACCCAGTAGACAGCTAGGAATGTGGGTCCAGAGTACCAGAAGGGCAGGCTGGAAGGAGCTTCATGAAGAATTGACTTCTGTGTCTGAGCTCAGGCTCCAAAGGTTATTATGCCATCATCACACCAGTTATTAGATATGGGATGATAGGCTGAGCCTAAAATCTCTTGCCTTCTTGAGAAACATTTGGAGAAACATCTAGAAGTCTGCTGGGTTTATTTTATTTTGGCTATTTCTTCCTTCTATATGTGACTCTTGCTATGTGACCTGATGGCAAACTCTCCGCTCAGCCCTGAAATTCTTCTGATGATAACAGACATTGTTCTTGTCAGAAAGGGCCATTCCCCCTGGAATTTCAAAGATTCAATTATGCAGTGAATTCTCTCCCTCACTGAAGTCTTATTTTTTTTTCTCATTCTCTCTTATATAAGCCTGGGCACAGAGCATTTTTAAGAATGCTGCCTTCGACTTTGAGGTATGAAAAAGAAAAGCCAGTTCCCCCAGCTCCCTCCTCACTCTCCTTATCAATTCGAGATGTTGCTAATTCTTCTTAGGAGTGTTTGTTGCTTTCTGCAATTGTCTTGAGTGCAAGTCACCTTTTATCTGCTTATTACCAGATTATGTTTGAGCATTCTGTTCCCCAAAATGAAGCTGCAGGTCCTAACCTCCTTCTCCTCTGCAGCTTCTTTTTCTCTTGCTGAGCCTTTGGGAGAGTTCTGAGAAGGGGCAGAGGGAAAGTATGCTTACGGAAAACAGATAAATAGTGGTGTAAATGACAACTTCCTGCTAAGCACCAGTAATGTAATTCACTAGCATAACTGGAAACTTGACCTGAGATACAGCTAATCTTTGGGAACTTCACATCACCTTTGCTTAGCCTGTAATTCTGTGCTCTCACTATTTATCATGGCTGTTGAGATTCATGTTTTCTCCTTAGCTCACATCACAGATTTTTCTTGTCTTCAGTTCAAAAAAGTAATAGACTTTGCCTCCAAAATGTCCTCTAGTTATTGTTGTAGCAGATTTCCTCTTTCAGATATAGATACTTGGAAGAATCGACTCTGTGAAGAGTAGTAAGGCAGATGCAGAATTAAATTAGGCTACCTGAACTGGAATCTACATATAAGTATCCAGCATATCTACATCAACCTGGCAGAGGTCAGTAGCCTCTTAGGCACCCCGTTATATGCAGCCTGTCTGAGAGTCATTATGGATTTTTGGAGTTGGCAAATACATTAGGCAAATTTTTGATGCCATCTCTGCTAGCCTCTTCTAAAACTTACTATGTGAGTTTGGGTTTGTCCCCTAAATACTCAAAGTCATACTTTCTTTGTCTGTAAAATGAGGTAGTGGTGGTACAGGGTGAGTATCAAGAGGTTATGGTATTTTACAGGGCTGTTGTAGGACTACTTTACTTAACATTTAAGAAAGTGTTTTGAATATTGTCAAGATAGCCTACAAATATTAGTTATTAAATGTGCACACAGGAAAATACAGGTAAGTCTCTACAAAATCAGAAAATACTAGGGGTGCCAAAAAGTATATACACATTTTAAGAGATGTTATCTTTGTATTATTTTTTGTTTGCCATAATCAGATGGTAACACTTTTAGTACCACAAGTCAAACCCAACTCTTGTAAATGCAGAAGTGAAATACGATGTGGTATTCATCTTTTGTTATCAGTAACTACCAAGTATTACACTTTTAATACAGGTTTTTTTTCCTTTCTTAAAACATACATACATTTTTGGCACCCTCTCTGTTCATAATGTTGTTGTTGTTTTGTACTGTTTGGGATTCATTGGGATACAAAGAATTAGGTTACACTGATTGCGTTTGTTAAATAAAGTCTCTCTTCTTCTTCTATCCCTCCCCCAAGAGGTGTACCATACACCGTGAACCCCAACCCCCTCCTCCCCTACTACATCATTCCCTACTCCACCTCTTGTATTAGTTCATCTGCTGTCTTGATATTAGATTGAGCACATTGGATAATTGCTTCTCCATTCTTGTGATGCTTTACTAAGAATGTGTTCCACCTCCATCCAAGTTAATACCAAAGATGTAAAGTCTCCATCTCTTTTAATGGCTGAATGATATTCCATGGTATACATATACCACAGCTTGTTAATCCATTCCTGTGGTGGTGGGCATTTAGGCTGTTTCCACATTTTGGCAATTATAAATTGAGGTGAAATGAACAGTCTGGGGCAAATGTCCTTATGATAAAATGATGTTCTTTCTTCTGGGTAGATGCCTAGTAATGGGATTGCAGGATCAAATGGCAGGTCTAATTTGAGTTCTTTGAGGATTCTCCATACTTCCTTCAAAAAAGGTTGTATTAGTTTGCAGTCCCACCAGCAGTGCAAAAGGGTTCCCTTCTTTCCACATCCACACCAGTCTGGGCAGTTTTGAGACATTGTAATGTGGGCCCTTCTCACTGGGGTTAGGTGATATATCAGGTAGTTTTGATTTGCAGTTCTCTGAATAATTAGGGACGATGAGCATTTTTTCCTGTTTGTTAGCCATTGGTCTGTCTTTTTTAGAGAAGGTTCTATTCATGTCTCTTGCCCAGTGATATATGGGATTTGGGGGTCTTTCTTGTTGATTAATTTGAGTTCTCTGTATATCCTAGATATCAAGCTTTTATCCTATTCATAATATGCAAATATCTTTTCCTATTCTGAAGATTGTCTGTTTGCTTTGGTTGTTGTTTCCTTAGCTGTACAGAAGCTTTTCAATTTAATTAAGTCCCATTTGTTTATTTTGTTTGTTGCAAATGCCACAAAAGTCTTCTTCATAAAATCTTTCCCCAGAATGATATCTTCAAATGTTGCCCCCACAGTTTCTTTGAGGATTTTTATTGTTTCATGCCTTAGATTTAAATTTTTTATCCATTTTGAATGGTGGTGAGAGGTGTGTGTCCAGTTTCAGTCATTTATATGTGGTTATCCAGTTCTCCCAGCACCATTTATTGAATAAGATTCTTTTCCACAGTGTGTGTTCTTGTTTAGTTTATCAAACTAAACAAACCCATCTTATTTGGGTGTCTGTAAAATGTTAGTTTCATCTCATGGTTTTCTATTCAGTTCCAAATGTCAATGTCTCTATTTTTGTTCCAATACCATGCTGTTTTAATTACTAGGACCTTGCACTATCGTTTAAAGTATGATGAGGAGAAACCCCTGGCTTGTTTTTATCACTAAGAATTGCCTTGGCTGTACAGGGTTTTTCTGGTTCCATACAAAATGAAGAATTATTTTTTAGTGTGATGATGGTATTTTAATGGGGATTGCATTGAATCTATAGATTGCTATGGGAAGTACAGACATTTTGACAATGTTGATTCTCCCCTCAGCCATGACTATGGTGTATTCTTCCATTTGTTAATGTCTTCTGCTAGTTATTTTCTTAGAGTTTTGCAATTTTATTTGTAGAGGTCCTTCACCTTTTGTTAGACATATTCCTAGGCATTTCATTTTTTTAAGGCTATTGTGAAAGAAATTATGTCCTTGATTAGCTTCTTATCTTGGCTGCTATTGGCATATACAAAGGCTACTGATTTGAGGACATTGAAACATGTTTCATGTTTGTATCCTGAAACTTAACTGTATTTTTTGATCACTTTCAGGAATTTTGTGGTTGAGTCTTTGGGATTCTCTAAGTATAAGATAATGTTATCAGCAAAGAGCAGGAGTTTGACCTCTGCCCCCATTTTGATGCCCTTTATTTCCTTCTCTTGGCTGATAGTATTGGCAAGAACTTCAAGAACTATGTTGAAAAGTAGTGATGATAGAGGACAACCTTGTATGGTTCCAGTTCTAAGTGGAAAAGCTTTCAGTTTTACATCTTTCAATATAATATTAGCTGTGGATTTGTCATACATGGTTTCATTCAGTTTAAGAAATGTGAATGCTGGGGGGGATGGAGCCAAGATGGCAGACTGCATCCTCCTTCTGGATGCAGAAGCTTGCATCCAGAAGGAGGCTGAAAGGACAGAAGCTTAGCAAATTAGCTGATGGTTTGGAGCAGAGTCAAGAGAGAAGATTGAAGAGCACACTTCAACCTTCCTGAGGCGATCTGCTACCCCAAAAATACAACCAAAAGGTACAAATTCCACCACTAAGCAGACGGGAGTCCCCTCCCCCACAACAAAGGCTCGCAGTTTACTCCATGCAAACAAGGGAGCAGAGTTCAAACTTCCTCCCACTCTATTCCATGGGAGAGACCCCCTAAAAACTGGACCTCCTACCCCTCCTGGCATGCCACGGCACCATCTGGCCAGACATAAAACTATAAAACTGTATAAATCTGTATATATTCCCCACCTGCAACATTGAACTCCGAGGAGTTCCCACCCACCCACTCCGAGATCTGGAGGTTTATTACCTATGGAGTCCTGATTCTTGGGCATCTCCTTGAGAGAAGTGGAGGGGGAAAGGGCTGGTGCTGTTCTGTGCTGACTGTGGTGCAGGCGTGAGGAGAGGAGAGTCAGCTCGGGGGATGCCAGTGCAGAAATGGTGGCCGAGCTGCATGCCATCCTGGACGGCAGCCACAGGCTGGGTTCACTTAACTTTCTTGGGTGGAGCCCCAGCCCTCAGGGGGCTAATGCAGCTGAGACAAAGGCAGTGGGCGGGCAGAGGCTAGAATTGACACCTGAGTTTAAAGCTGAATGCAACCTCTGATTTACAGAGAAATCTAGCTGGACAGAAGCGTAATTTAAACATGCAAGGCCCCCCTGCTGAACTCAGATTTCTGGCTGATTTTGCCAGGTAAACCCCGGGAGCAGTGGCCTACTGGAGTGAAGAGGGTCTCAGACCTGGGGGACCATGAATGACTGGGTGCAAGGTAGGGAAGGAGGTATTAACCTTCCCATACTAACCCAGTTGCTGAGTGGGTCCCTTTGTCCTCATGGAGGTGGGTGGGCCCCAAAACTGCTTGCTAGAGTTGCACACCTCACGGGCAGCAGGCTCCTGCTCTGGGCAGGCCCAGTACTGCTGGCTAGGGCCGCTGGTGTGCTGCAGGCATCCTGCAGGCAGAGGCAGAGAAATCCTCCAGTCCAGGTAGACCCAAAACAGCTTGCGAGAGACACAAACCCCATGGGGACCAGAGGAGGTGTTCCCCCATCTAGGCTCCCAAGCTGGGTGGGCCTAGAACTGCTTGCTAGAGCCACGCTCGCCCTGCAGGTGGTGGTGGAGAGGTCTACCACTCTTGGAGGGCCCAGAACTATTTGCTAGAGCCACATACGTCCCTTGGACAGAGGCGGAGGAGTCCCCCGCTCTGGGCTCCTGCACTCGGAGGGCACAGATCGGCTTGCTAGCACTGCACACGTGCAACAGGCAATGGTGAAGTAGTCCCCCACTTCCCCCCAGCTAATCTGGTGGGGCTGAACTAGGACTAATCTGGTCGCTCGCATACCCTGCGCTACTGCTGCCATTCCCCTAACCTCTGGCTGCTCCAGGGTGCTGAACTAGGACTGATCTAGCCACTACAGTCCCCCTGTTCCACCAGTTGCCCCAGTGGGGCCAAACTGGGACTGATCTAGCTGCTGCCAGTTTCCAGCCCCCCGGTTGCCCGGCAGGCTGAACAAGGTCTAATCCGGTCACGCACACTCCTGTGCAGCTGCTGCTCTTCCACTGCACCCCAGCTGCCCCAGCTCCCGAGAACTGGGAGAAGACAACAGACACTCTCTGCTTGTCTCTCTGGGCAACCAGAACAGTTCTGATAAGGCCTCCAAACAAGGTAAACTCAGCATGGGGCGGAACCAGCGGAAAAACTCTGGTAACTCAAATAACCAGAGTAGATCAACTCCTCCAAGGGAAAATAGGGAAGACACAATTGAAGACCCCATCTGCAAGCAAATGGCTGGGATGTCAGAAATCGAGTTCAGAATGTGGATAGCAAATAAGATTAACAGACTGGAAGAAACAAATGAATTAGGAGATCAAGAAATTCTTCAAAAGATTTCTCAAGAAATTATTCAAAAGATTTCTCAAAAAATTATTCAAAAGATATCTCAAGAAATTATTCAAAAAATGACTCAAGAACTCAATGATTTCAGAGATAAAATGATCAAAGATTTTGAAATACTGAGACAAGAGGTTGCAGCCCTCAAGGATCTGAAAGA
>NW_003852410.1:27892731-27898568 GCF_000181295.1 Otolemur garnettii
AACAAATGGAAAAACATACCATGCTCATGGCTGGGAAGAATCAACATTGTTAAAATGTCCATACTACCCAAAGCAATATATAATTTTAATGCAACTTCACCATCATACTGTAAAGATCTCAAAAAAATAATATTTCATTTTTTATGGAATCAGGAAAAAACCTCGAATAGCCAAGACATTACTCAGATATAAAAACAAAGCGGGAGGAATCACACTACCAGACCTCAGACTATACTATAAATCAACAGTGGTCAAAGCAGCATGGTACTGGGACAAAAACAAAAAGGTAGATGTATGGAACAGAATATAGAACCAAGAGGTGAACCCAGCAGTGCAGCTACTTACTGTTATCTGATGTTTGACAAGCCAATTAAAAACATTGAGTGGGAAAAAGATCCTCTATTTAACAAATGGTGCTGGGCGACCTGGCTGGTGACCTGTAGAAGACTGAAACTGGACCTGCACCTTTCACCATTAACTAAGATAGACTCTCACTGGATTAAAGAGTTAAACTTAAGACATGAAACTATAAAAATACTAGAAGAAAATATAGGGGAAACACTTGAAGAAAAAGGCCTGGGTGAATATTTTATGAGGAGGACTCCCCGGGTAATTGAAGCAACATCAAGAATACACTACTGGGACCTGATCAAACTAAAAAGCTCCCTGCATAGCCAAGAACACAGTAAGTAAAGCAAGCAGACAGCCCTCCAAATGAGAGAAGATATTTGTAGCTTATGTCTCTGACAAAAGTTCAATAACAAGAATCCACAGAGAACTCAAATGTATTAGCAAAGAGAACAAATGATCATTTCTCAGGGTGAGCAAGGGACTTGAAGAGAAACTTCTCTGAAGAAGGCAGGCGCATGGTGCACAGACATATGAAAAAATGCTCATCATCCTTGGTTATCAAAGAAATGCAAATCAAAACTACTTTGAGATATCATCTAACTCTAGTAATATTAGTCCACATCACAAAATCCCCAAACCAGAGATGTTGGCTTGGATGTGGAGAAAAGGGAACACTCCTACACTGCTCGTGGGAATGCAAACTAATACATCCCTTTTGGAAGGATGTTTGGAGAACACTTAGAGAAGTAAAAATAGACCTGTCATTTGATCCTATAATTCCTCTACTAGGTATATATCCAGAAGACCAAAAATCACACTACAACAAATATATTTGTACCAGAATGTGTATTGCAGCCCAATTCATAATTGCTAAGCCATGAACGTAGCCCAAGTGCCCCCAACCCACTAATGCATCAATAAATTCAATGTACAATCAATGTACACCATGGAATCAATCAATCAATATACACTATGAAATATTATGCAGCCTTAAAGAAAGATGGAGACTTTACCTCCTTCATGTTTACATGGATGGAGCTGGAACATACTCTTCTTAGCAAAGTGTCTCAAGAATGGAAGAAGAAGTATTCAATGTACTCAGCCCTACTATGAAACTAATTTATAGCTTTCATATTAAAGCTATAACCCAATTATAGCCTAAGAATATGGGGAAAGGGGAGAGGAAGGGGAGAAGAGAATGGAGGATAGGTGGAGGGAGGGTGATTTGTGGGACCACACCTATGGTGCATCTTACAAGGGTACACGTGAAACTTTCTAAATGTAGAATATAAATGTCTTAACACAATAACTAAGAAAATGCCATGAAGGCTATGTTAACCAGTTTGATTAAAATATTTCAAATCACATATAAAACCAGCATACTGTACCCCATGACTACATCAATGTACACAGCTATGATTTAATTTTAAAAAAAAAGAAGAAAAAGGGCTATACTATGACTGGTAGGCCACCCAAACCATATGAAATCAGGGCAAATGGCTATCTATTGAAAATGGGGTACTACTATCATAAAGGATTGAAAGTTATATAGGTAGACAGAAACAAAAGTAGTCCATGGCCTCTCAAATAAGTTTACTACAAAATGAAAGTATAGGTTCTCTTTTCTCATGGACATTCATTCCAAGATTAGAAATAAAAGGCTCTCCTCAAACAAGTTCAACTAGCATGAGAACAAAAAATAAAGAATGCATAAGGGCCTCCCATATTCCTTCTGTCCTACTCAAATTCTATAACCATGACCTTCATATATTCTTTAGGTGATAAATTTCCCAACTTAGCCATTAATTTAAAGAAAAAATACCCTTCAGCAAATTGTGTTTGATGCTAAGTGCCTATATTTTCATATAGTAGTTATTATTCCATACTTCCTTAAAGTATACCCTTTTTTTTTTCACTTTTTCATTTAAAATTACGAGTGGAAAGCTGCCTATTGTAATGCTTGGGAGTTTTTTGTTTGTTTGTTTGCTATCTTTCTATTTCTTTTCTTTTTTAAAAATTATTTTTTATTAAATCATAACTTGGTACATTGATGCATTTATGGGATTCTGTGTACTGCTTTGATATACAATGTGAAATGCTTACATTGAACTAAGTAACACATCCACCACAATTATACTCATTTCTTAATAGTTTTGAAATGTACCATTGCATCATGCACATTAGGTGAGGTCCCCTCAAAATCCTCCCTCTTCCCATATCCCCCCTCCCCTCCCCTTTCTCTCCTCTTCTCTTCTACTTTCTAGACTATTGTTATGTTTTGCCATTTATATGAATGTAGGTGATTATACATTGATTTCATAGTAGTATTGAGTACATTGGATACATTTTTTTCCATTCTTGAGATACTTTACTAAGACAAATATGTTTTAGCTCCCTCTATGTAAACATAAAAGATGTGAAGTCTCCATCCTTTTTTATGGATGCATAGTATTCCATGGTATACATATACAACAATTTGTTAATCCATACATGGGTCATTAGGCACTTGGGCTATTTCCATGTCTTGGCTGTTATGAATTGGGCTGCAATAAACATTCCAGTGCAAATCTCTTTGTTGTAAAATAATTTTTGATCATCTAGGTATATACGTAGTAGAGGAATTGCAGGATTGAATGGGGGGATGATTTGAAGTCTTCTTCTGCAGTAAAATTAATCATAATCATAGCTGTCATTTTCAGCAACCTATTTATTGAATGCTGACTATATTTAACATCACCTATATTAACAGTGCTCCTCATACTTGCAATTATTACCACCGCCATTCTATAGTTGTGAAAACTGAGGTATTCATGGATCAAAGAATTTACTCAAGATCATACAGCAGAGGAATGACACAGCCTAGAATCAAACCCATCCCTATTTCACTACCAAACCTCCTCTCCTAAGTATATGCTCTACCCCTGCCCCTTGAGGATCAAGCAGTGAGTCTCTCCCAGCCACTATGATAAACACAACTCATGCATGACCTCATTTCAGCCTCACTTCATGCTGGGAAGGTAAGGATTCTCATTCCTATTTTGTAGGTGAAGAAATTGAGGCTTAAAGAAATTAATCACTGGGAGGGGCAAGACAGCCAATTAGAAGCAGCTTTTGCCAGAAGCTCCTGTCCAGAAGGAGAAAAGTTGGACTGAAGTGAACTTGGAGAAGTTGAAATTGAGGAGTTGAACACAGGGAGAAGAAACCAAGATATACATCATACCCACTAAGACAAACTGTGAGGCTGAAAGAAAGAAAAGAGAGATCAGATGAAAGCAACTAGACAGAAGGTGCCTGCTGCTGAAGGAGAAGGAAGACCCATGACAACTGGGAGACCTGCTGTGGTCTTTCTGAGAGAAAGGAACAAAGACCTCTCATCTCATCCCACAGGAAAAGGTTATGAAGTCCCAGTTACCATGCAACTAGGATTTTCCACTTTTGGGACTCCACCCTGCCTAGCATAATAGTGAACAAATTTTCTCTGCTTGGTCCTGAGTCCACAACCCATCCTGCCCCACCTCTGGTTGCCTGATAGACTATCTCCCTACAGAGGTCAATGTGTTTGGTGAGAGACCACTACATTGTGTGTGTTGATGAGCCAAGTGTATCCCATCCCCTGCTGCAAGAGAATATTGTGGATCCACAGTACTAACCTGGTGTGATGTGATGTCTCCTTGACTCTCCCTTGTGCTAGGGGGTCCCTCTTCCCCTGCCCTCTGGAGAGGCAAAAAGTTGTCCAAACTTGTCTCAAGAAATTAGTGAAATTAAAGACAAAGTCAATAAGGATTTAGACATAGTTAGAAAAGTTATAGCAGAGCTTAAGGAATTGAAAGGAACTTGAAAACACAGTATAGAGACTCAGTAATAGAGGAGAACATGGAGAAGAAAGAATTTCAGAAAGTGAAGACAAGACTTTTGAACTAACACAATTATTCACAGATACAGAAAAAAAAGAGAACAAAAACAGAACCTGAGAGAGTTATGGGATTACTCCAAAAGATTGAACATCCAAATTATAGGGATTCCTGGTGGAGAAAAGAATGATCCTGAAAGCACTAAATCTCCACTTCAAGACATCATGGTAGACAATTTGCCAAGCATTGTGAAGGACATAGAAATTCAGATAGCATATAGTTTCAGAACCCCACACAACTGAATCCAAACAAAGCATCTCCTAGACACATTGTAATTAACATTGCCAAAGTCAATATGAAAGATAAAATCCTGCAAGCAGACAGGTATAAGGTCTTACCTACAAAAGGAAAAAAAATCAGGATGATAGCAGACCTTCCAGCTGAAACTTTCCAAGCCAGAAGATGATGGACATAAGCTGATTACGAAGGAAATCAGCAAATTTTTAGAACAAAATGACAATGAAGATACCAATTATCAAAACCTGAGGGATGTTGCAAAGGCAGTCCTAAGAGGGAAATTTATAGTGCTAAAAGCTTTCATCAAGAAAACAGAAAGAGAGGCAGTTAACAACTTAATGGGTTATCTCAAGCAAGTGGGAAAAAAAAACAAAAAGAAGAACATTCCAATCCCAAACCCAGCAGAAGAAAAGAAATAATTGAAATTAGAGCAAAATTAAATGAGAGTGAAAACGAATCATTCAGGAAATCAACAAAACAAAAATTTGGTTTTTAAAATGAATAATAAAATTGATCAACCCAAAATTTGGTTTTTTAAAAATATTAATAAAATTGATCTAACCTACCAAGAAACAGAAAAGTAAAATCTCTAATATCATCAATCAGAAATGATAAAGGAAAAATAACAACGGATACCTCAGAAATTAAAAAAAAAGTTCTCTATGATCATTACAAAAAATTCTATTCTCGGAAAATCTGAAGGAAATGAACCAAAAACCTAGAAGCACACCACTTTCCTTGACTCAGCCAGAAAGATTTAGAAATTTTGAATAGACCTATATCAAGCATTGAAATAGCATCAACTATACAAAATCTCCCAAAACAGAAAAGTTCAGGACCAGATGGTGTCACATCAGAATTTTACCAAACCTTTAAAGAGGAACTGGTACCTATATTACATAACATTTGCCAAAAGATAGAAAAAGAAGGAACACTTCCCAATACATTCCATGAAGCAAATATCATCCTGATACCCAAACCAGGAAAGCACCCAAGAAAAAAAGAAAACTATAGATCAATATTACTAATGAATATTGATACAAAAATATTCAATAAAATCCTAGTAAGTAGAATATAACAACACATCAAAAAAATTATACACCAGGCTCAGTAAGCCATAGCTCAATGAATAGGGTGTCAGCCACATACACCAAGGCTGGTGGGTTTGAGCTGGTCCAGGCCAGCTAAACAATAATGACAAGATCAACAATAAATAGCCAGGCATTTTGGCAGGTGCCTGTAGTCCCTGCAACTTGGGAGATTGAGGCAAGAGAATTGCTTAAACCCAAGAGTTTGAGGTTGCTGTGAGCTGTGATGCCACAGCACTCTACCAAGGGT
>NW_003852410.1:27898713-27904535 GCF_000181295.1 Otolemur garnettii
AAAAAAAAAAAAATTATACTCCATGATCAAGTTAGTTTTACCCCACAGTTGCAAAGTTGGTTCAACATACATAAATTTCTAAATATAATACATCATATAAAGAAAAAAAGACCATATGTTTCTCTCAATTGATGTAGAAAAAGCTTTTGATAATATCCAGCATCTTTTCATGATCAGAACACTTGAGAAAATAGGCTTAGATGGGACATTTCTTAAACTGATAGAGGCCGCCTATAGCAAAACCACAGCCAATATCATATTGAATGAAGTAAAAGTGAAAACATTTCCACTTAGATCTGAAATTAGACAAGGATGCCCTTTGTCTCCAATGCTATTCAACATAGTAATGGAAGTCTTAGCCATTGCAATCAGGGAAGAGAAGGCAATCAAGGGTATCCAGATAGTATCAGAGGAGATAAAACCGTCACTGTTTCTGGACGACATGATCTTATAACTGGAAAGCCCTAGGGACTCAACTACAAAACTCTCATAAGTGATCAAAGAATACAGCAGTGTCTCAGGATACAAAATCAATACTTACAAATCAGTAGCTTTTATATATACCAACAATAGTCAAGCTGAACATACAGTCAAGGACTCTATTCCTTTTACAATAGTGCCAAAAAAGATGAAATACCTGGTAATTTACCTAACAAAGGATGTAAAAGATCTTTATAAAAAGAATTATGAAACTCTGAGAAAAGAAATAGCGGAAGATGTTAACAAATGGAAAAACATACCATGCTCATGGCTGGGAAGAATCAACATTGTTAAAATGTCCATACTACCCAAAACAATCTACAGATTTAATGCAATCCCTACTAAAGCACCATTGTCATACTTCAAAGAGCTTGAAAAAAAATAGTACTTCATTTTATATGGAATCAGAAAACACCTTGAATAGCCAATACATTATTCAGAAATAAAAATAAATCAGGAGGCATTATGTTACCACACTTCAGGCTATACTATAAATCTATAGTGATCAAAACAGCCTGGTACTGGCACAAAAATAGAGGTTGATATATGGAGCAGAATAGAGAACCAAGAGATGAACCCAGCCATTTATCATCATTTGGTCTTTGATAAGTCTATCAAAAGCATTAATTGGGGGAAAGATTCCCTATTTAATCAATGGTGCTGGGTGAACTTGCTAGCCACCAGTAGAAGTCTGAAACTGGACCCTCACTTTTTACCATTAACAAGAATTGATTCTCACTGGATAAAAGATCTAAACTTAAGACAGGAAACTATAAAAATACTAGAAGAGAATGCAGGGAAAACACTTGAAGAAATTGGTCTGGGAGAACTTTTTATGAGGAGGATCCCCCTGGCAATTCAAGCAACACTAAAAATATATTACTGGGATCTGATCAAACTAAAAAGCTTCTGCACATCCAAGAACATAGTAAGTAAAGCAAGAAGATAGCTTTCAGAATGGGAGAAGATATTTGCATGTTATGTTTCTGATGAGGATCTTATAACTAGAATCCACAGGGAATGCAAACTAATCAATAAGAAAAGAACAAATAACCCCATTTCCCTGTGGGTAAGAGACTTGAACAAGAGCTTCTCTGAAGACGCTTCTCTGAAGACAGCCGCATGGCCCACAAACATATGAAAAAATGCTCATCATCTTAATCATCAGAGAAATGCAAATCAAAACTACTTTGAGATATTATCTATCTACAGTAAGATTAGCCCACATCACAAAATCCCCAAACTTCAGATGTTGGCATGGATGTGGAGAGAAGTGAACACTTCTACACTGCTGGTGGGAATGCAAGCTAATACAACCTTTTTGGAAAGAAGTTTGGAGAATTACTCAAGGAACTAAAAGTAGACTTCCCTTGCAATCCTGCAATTCCTCTACTAGATATATACCCAGATTATCAAAAATCATTTTACAACAAAGACATTTGCACCAGAATGTTCACTGTAGCCTGATTCATAATTGCCAATTCATGGAAGTAGCCTAAGTGCCCACCAACCCATGAATGGATTAACAAATTGTGAAATATGTATACCACAGAATAATATGCAGTCACAAAACTATGGAGACTTCACATCTTTTATGTTTATCTGCATGGAGCTGAAACATATTCTTCTTAGTAAAGTATCTCAAGAAGGAAAGAAAAAGTATCCAATGTACTCAATACTATTATATAATCACCTACACTTTTATATGAATGATAAAAGTCCAAAAAGAAAGAAGAAAGAGGGGGAAGAGGGGAGAAGAGAGGAGAGGTGGGAGAGAAGGTATTTGGTGGATCCTCATCTATTGTGCATGATGCACTGGTACATTTTAAAACTATTAAGAGTAGAGTATAAATGCCTTACCACACAAATAAGTAAGTGAGGTGTTGGTTACATTAGTAAGTTTGATGCAATCTTTCCACATTATATATTAAATTAGCACTTTATACCCCATAAACACATTAATGCACACAGTTATAGTTGACTTTCCATTTGCTCCCACAATCCTATTACTAGGTATATACCCAGAAGAAAAAAAATGATTTCACCATAAGGACATTTGCACCAAAATGTTTGTTGCAGCTTAGTTCACAGTTGCCAAGAGTGGAAGCAACCCCAGTGCCCATCAAGCCATGAATAGATCAACAAACTATTCAGCCACAAAGAAGATGGAGATTTAACATCTTTTGTGTTTATCTGAATGGTGTTGAAACAAATTCTTCTTAATAAAGTACCACAAGAGTAGTAAAACAAAAATCTTACCATACTGAATACTAATATGAAACCAATACCGATATAAACAACTACAGGCCTACACCAAAGAAAAACATAAGAATAGTCTAGGGTGGGGAGAGGGAGAGAAAAGACAAGGGGGGGGGGGTGATTGGCAGAGTCTCACCTAATGTGCACAATGTGAGGATATTCATCACATTCCCTGGGTAAAGGGCACAAATGCCACTTGAACTTTGCCTTAAGTTAGAAATGAAACAGAAAACAAAACAGTATAATCAAATTTGTATCCTCATATTAGTCTGACCTTAAAAATAAAGAAATTAATCAATACACCTACTTAGACCATTCCTAGAGAAGCTCAGATAGTCTCATGTTTTAATTTCTTTTCACCCTTGTTTTGTTTTGCTCAGTTCAGCCTTAATGAGTGCTCTAGCTACAATTCATTTGATAGTAAAGAAAGTAAAAAAGCATTGCAAATAAAACTGCAAAGTTATCTTATAAAGGCAAGAACTGATACTGATCCCATTCCTACTAGAGCTGGATCCTTTGGCAGTAGAAGGAAGTCAGTCGCACTTAAGGAAGCTCATCTTTCCTTCTCAGCTTTCTTAGTAGAAAAGTGACTTTATAAAAGCACAGAGCCATGTTAATAATGAAAGAAGATCCTGCAGGATGCAAATGGTTAATCTCTTATTGCCTTTTTGTTAAAATGTCCAGCATGTATCTTAAAAATCAAAACCAGGGTCTAGCTTCTAGTATGAGAAGATTCCAGCTTGGAGAAGCTCTAAGTGTTATTTGACAGACCACTTTTCCTGTTGATTTTTAGAAACAGACACATATAGTGATACATGCTCCCTATATTAATGATTTTTAAATCGTCTATAGTAAGGTGTGTGTGTATGTGTGTGTGTCTCTTACCTCTATTCAGGGTAGTCTGATTCATGACTCTGCTATAGATTACTATTACATAGCTCATATCACATGTGATTCACCATAGAAGTCTGACCATGCTAGAACTGGTCTTGAACCTATTCAATAAGTAAATCCACTGATCATGCACTTAGATGTCACAGTGATGTCAAATTGCCACAAAGTTTCTCATTCCAGATTAGTTTCATATATTTCTTCAGGACTGGTACTGATCTTCCAATGACATTTTAAGTAGCTGTGCTCCATAATTTTAGACTCAAGAGTGGCAAATATTATGTACACTGTGGCAACGAATTATGTGGTTAGCTAAGGATGTCATTACTATAGCCACCAGAATGACATTTCTGAAGCCAATGTGAATAATATCAAAAAACACCAGTTTTGAGATGGGGCAAGATGGCAGATCAGAAGGATTGTTCAGCTGAGCTCTCTTAGTATGACTGGGGAAAGAATGAGAACATACCTATACCTGGTGTGGGGACCTTGCCTGGAGTCATAGCTCAAGGAGCACAGGGAGGAGATGGTGAACTGGATAGAGCATGTAATCAGGAGTGTTGGGAATCTTATGCATTAGGCAAGTGATTGCCACCCACCAGGATTGGTTAGACCCCCCCATGGAGGTTCAGGATGGGAGGAAGACTTTCCAGAATTTTTGGTTTGGGAGTGAATCTGTGCATTGAGTAGAAAGCTTGGTAGAATGGGTAGACTCAAATAGTATATAGCAACCAGTTTTGGATAACAATTCAAGTGGATTTGTCATGGGTTTGGAGGCTAGAAAGTCAGTCATAATGAGAAGGTCTTGGTAATCAGGGAACTGCCATTGTGGAAAGGTCATGAGGTCTTAGCAGAGGCCAAAAGCATGGCTGTCTTAATTCTGCCTGGCAGGAATTAAGAACTCCACTCTTGGGACAAGCTGAGGGACTCCTGCACACCACAGGAACTGGAGTTATGGAGAACTGAGAAAACTGCCCCTGAGGGGCAATAAAGGTGGAACACAACTCCAACAAAAACATTCATCCTCACACAAAGACATGCAAATTAAACAACTTTATGCTGAATGATAGCTGGTATCAGGAAGAGATAAAATAGAAAATCATAATAACGATGAAGACACAAGTGATGAAACCCTGTGGGATAACAGCAAAAGCAATCTTAAGAGGGAAATTTATTGCATTAGATGCCTACATTTAAAAAATAGAAAGAGGACACATCAACAAACTGATGAGCCATTTTATGGAATTGCAAAAGGAAGAACAATCTAATGCCAAACTCAGCAGAGGAAAAGAAATAACCAAAATTAACTCAGAAAAATTGAAAACAAAAGAATCAAAATTTTTTTATTCAGAAAATTAATGAAACAAAAAGTTGACTTTTCAAAAAAAATTAACAAAATTGAATAACCTTGGCCAGATTGACTAGAAACAGAAAAGTAAAATCTCTAATAATCTTAATCAGAAATGATAAAGGAGAAATAACAACAGATGCCACTAAGATACAAGAGACTATCTCTGAATAGTACAAGAAATTCTGTGCCTAGAAATTTGGCAATGTGGAGGAAATGGATCAATACCTGGAATTGTACCCTCACCTTAGAGGGTACAATTTAACCAAGACATTTTAACCAAGAAAAAAACAGATCTCTTGAACAGACCAATTTCAAAATATGAGATCAAGGAAACGGCAAAAATCCCCCCCCCCCCAAATTCCCTGGTCCAGATGGCTTCACACCAGAATTCTATCAAACCTTCAAAGAAGAGCTTATATCCATCTTGCTGAAATTATTACAAAAAAATGAGAAGGAAGGAATCTTCCCCAATATGTTCTATAGAGAAAAATCACCCTGATACCCAAACCAGAAAAACACTCAACTAAAAAGGAGAACTTTAGACACTAATGAATATAAATGCAAAATTTCTCAATAAAATCCTAGCTAATAGATTACAGTTACACACTAAAAAAAATCATTCATCACAATGAAGTAGGTTTTATCCCAGGGTTGCAAAGCTGGTTTAATATACACAGGTCCATGGTCCATAGATGTAATTCACCATATCAACAGAAGCAAAAACAAAGATCATCTCATAATCTCAGTAGATGCAGAAAAAGCATTTGATAAAATTCAGCATCATTTTCTAATTAGAACACTTAAGAATATAGGCGTTCACATTTCTTTCTTTTTTTTTTTT
>NW_003852410.1:27908131-27912539 GCF_000181295.1 Otolemur garnettii
AATAAAATTGCAACACCTGCTTTTTTCTGCTTTCCATTAGCCTGGAATATAGATGACCATCCCTTCACCCTGAGTCTATATTTGTCTTTTAAGGTGAGGTGAGATTCTTGTATACAACAGATATCTGGTCTGAGTTTCTGTATCCAATTAGCCAATCTGTGCCAATTTAAGCCATTCACATTGATAGAAATTATTGATAAGCCTGGTAAAATTTTGGGCATTGAGTTGCTCGAAAGTCCAGTAGACATTTTCAATCCTTTTGCCATTGTGGAAGTTGGAATTTGATCAAAAGTTTCTGGGTGGGTTTACTTTTGTGGTGGAGGATTGCACTGGTCATTATGGAGGATAGGTTTGAGAATTTCCTGGAGAGCTGGTTTCGTTATAGCAAATTTCTTCAATGTGTGAATGTCATGAAAGTATTTAATTTCTCCATCATAGATGAAATTCAGTTTAGCTGGATACAGGTTCCTGGGTTGAAAGTTAT
The DNA here is from genome assembly GCF_000181295.1 of Otolemur garnettii. Classification (NCBI taxonomy): domain Eukaryota; kingdom Metazoa; phylum Chordata; class Mammalia; order Primates; family Galagidae; genus Otolemur; species Otolemur garnettii. The sequence goes on from NW_003852410.1 coordinate 27,908,616, forward strand.
TTTGTTTTAGGAGGCTAAAAGTCGATGACCATCCTCTTCTAGCCTGAAAGGTTTCAGCTGAGAGATCTGCAGTCATCCTAATACTCTTCTCCTTGTAGGTTATGGTTTTCTTATGTCTAACTGCTTTCAAAATTTTCTGTTTCGTCTTAACTTCAGTGAAGTTAATTATGATGTGTCTAGGGGATGTCTTGTTCGGGTTGAGTGGTGCTGGAGTTCTGAAACTATCTGCTATCTGAATTTCAGAATTTCTTGGCATGTCTGGAAAGTTCTCTTTCATAATTTCATGAAGAAGAGCCTCTGTGTTTTGTGAAGCAACTTCATCACCTTCTGGGATTCCTATAAGGCGAATATTAGTTTTCTTCGAATTATGCGAGAGTTCTCTGAGAGTGAGATCTGTTTTTGCTCTCCATTTCTTTTGATCTTTGCGCTCCTGAGCTTCTTCAAAAGCTTTGTCTTCAGAATCAGAGATCCTTTCTTTTGCCTGTTGCACTCTGTTACGGGAGGATTCCACCATGTCTTTCAGATCCTTGAGGGCTGCAACCTCTTGTCTCAGTATTTCAAAATCTTTGATCATTTTATCTTTGAAATCGTTGTGTTCTTGAGACACCTTTTGAATAATTTCTTGAACTCCTAATTCTTTCCTTTCTTCCATTCTGTTAATCTTATTTGTTATCCACATTCTGAATTCGATTTTTGACATCCCAATCATTTGCTTGTGAATGGGTCTTCAATTGTGGTTGCCCCATTTTCCCTTGGAGGAGTTGATCTACTCTGGTTATTTGAGTTACCAGACTTTTTCCACTGATTCTGCCCCATGCTGAGTTTACCGTGTTTGGAGGCCTTATCAGAACCGTTCAGTTGATGGCTTCTTCTGGTTGACCAGAGAGACAAGCAGAGTGTGTCTGTTGTCTTCTCCCAGTTCTTGGGTGCTGGGGCAACTGGGGTGCAGTGGAACGGCAGCAGCTGCACAGGAGTGTGTGTGGCTGGATTAGACCTCATTCAGCCTGCCAGGATGACCAGGGGGCAGGAGACCAGCAGCAGCTAGATCAATCCTAGTTCAGCCCCACCAGAGTAGCTGTGGGGGAGTGGAGGACTCTTTCATTATCGCCTGTTGGATGCGTGCAGCACTAGCAAGCCGATCCGTGCCCTCCCAGTGCGGAAGCCCAGAGCAGGGAACTCCCCCACCTCCATCCGTGGGACGTACGTGGCTCTAGCAAACAGTTCTGCACCTGCCCAGAGTGGTAAACCCCTCCACTGCCTCCTGCAGGGTGTATGTGGCTCTAGCAAGAAGTCTGGGCCCACCCAGCTTGGGTGCCTGGAGCAGGGAACTCCTCCCCTGGCCCCCATGGGGTGTGCATGTCTCTAGCAAGCTGTTTTGGGTCTACCTGGAACAGAGGACTCCTCCACCACTGCCCACGGGATGCCCGCGGCACTAGCAAGCAGTTCTGGGCCTACCCAGAGCCAGAGCCTGGGGCAGGGATCTCCTCTGCTTCCCATGAGGCATGCGAGTCTAGCAAGCAGTTTTTGGCCCATCCCATTCTGTGAGGGCAAAGGGACCCACTCAGCAAATGGGTTAGTCTCGGAAAGTTAATACCTCCTTCCCCACCTTGCACCCAGTCACTTGTAATCCCCCAGGTCTGTGACCCTATTCACTCCAATAGGCCACTGCTCCCGGGGTTTACGACTGGCAAAATCAGCCAGAAATTTGAGTTTGGCAGGGGGGCCTTGCGTGTTTAAATTAGGCTTCTGTCCTGCTAGTTTTCTCTGCAAGTCAGAGGTTGCATTCAGCTCTGGGCAGCAGACAGATAGTAGTTTACACTCAGGTGTCAATTCTAGCCTCTGCCCCCCCACTGCCTTTGTCTCAGCTGTATTAGATCCTCATGGCTGGTGCTTTACTTATGAAAGTTATCTGCGTTTTGCCTGTGGCTGCTGTCAGGAACCTCAGTTTGCCCAGAGAGACCAGGCTGGAATGGTGTCAGTTTGCAGCTCAGGATGCCACTGTTGCTGTTTTGGCGTCCCCTGAGTTGATTTTCTTCTCCTCACGCCTGTGCCACAGTCAGCACAGAACAGTACCAGCCCTTTCCCCCTCCACTTCTTTCAAGGAGATACCCAAGAATCTGGATTCCATAGGTAACAAACCTCCAGTCCTCACAGTGGGTGGGTAGGGACTCTTCGGAGTTCAATGTTGCAAGTGGGGAATATATACTGTTTCATACAGTTTTACAGTTTTATGCCTAGCCAGAGGGTGCCGTGGCATGCCAGCAGGGGTAGGAGGTCCAGTTTTTAGGGAGTCTCTCCCGTGGGATTGAGTGGGAGGAAGTTTGAACTCTGTTCACTTGTTTGCATGAAGTAAACTGCAAGCCCTTTTTGTGGGGGTGGGGATTCCCATTTGCTTGGTGGTGGATTTTGTACCTTTTGGTTGTATTTTTGGGGTCACAGCTCGCCTCAGGAAGGTTGAAGTGTGCTCTTCAATCTTCTCTCTTGACTCTGCTCCAAACCATCAGCTAACTTGCTAAACTTCTATCCTTTAAGCCTCCTTCTGGATGGGAGCTTCTGTAAAAAGCTGGCTACACCACCATCTTGGCTCCTTTCCCTCCTTATTGAAGTATTTAATTCCTCCATCATAAATGAAACTCAGTTTAGCTAGATGCAGGATCCTGGGTGGAATGTTAATTTGTTTTAGGAGATTAAAAGTTGATGACCACCCTCTTCTAGCTTGAAACTTTTCATCAGAGAGATCTGCAATCATTCTAATGTTCTGCCCCTTATAGGTTATGGTTTTCTTGCATCTGACTGCTTCCAAAATATTCTACTTCATATTAACTTTAATGAATTTAATTATAATGTGCCTGGGGGATGTCTTATTTGGGTTGAGTCATGCTGGGTTTCTGAAATTGTCTGCTATCTGAATTTCAGAATCTCTTGGCATGTCTAGAAAGTTCCCTTTCATAATTTCAGGAAGAAGAGTCTCTGTGCTTTGTGAAGCAACTCTGTTGCCTTCAGTGTTTCCTAAAAGGAGAATACTAGTTTTCTTTGAATTATCCCAGAGCTCTCTGAGAGAATGATCCATTTTTGCTCTCCATTTCTCTTCTGCTTTGAGCACTCGGGCATGTTCAAAAGCTTTGTCTTTAATGTCAGAAATCCTTTTTTCTGCTTGCTCCATTCTGTTACTGATAAATTCCTCTGTATTTCTCAGATCTTTGAGGGCTGCAATTTCTTGTCTCAATGTGTCCAAATCTTTGGTGATCTTTGTCTTTGAATTCATTGAATTCTTGAGAGAACTTTTGAAATGCTCCTTGAATTTCTAATTCCAAGTTAGCCTCTATTCTACTATGTTTCCCGGAAAATAAGACACTGTCTTATATTTATTCTCAGGAAGAATAATATTTATTTTCAGGGGATGTCTTGTTTTTATTAAGTATAATACAACAATCTACATTTATTCAAATACAGTTAAGTCATCTTCTTCTGGAACCTGACAGGGGGAGCCGACCTTGTTTGTGAGGCTGGCGCTAGTGATGCATGAACTCCTTTCCCCTTGCCATTTGCACGTGCACAATAGGATGCCTACAACCGTGGTTACCACTTGCGCACCTGCGCAAGTGCAAGGAGAATGGAGCTGTAGCAGATAAAAGGTATTCCAGTCTTCCTTACCACTCCTCAATGAAATGCATGGCATGGTTATGCAGATATGCTGCATAGCCATGCCCATCACTAAGTCTTATTATTGGGGTAGAGTTTATATTTAACAAATGCGTAGAAATCCTCCTAGGGCTTATTTTTAGGATAGGTCTTATTTTTGGTTAAACATGATATTAATCTTATTTGCTATCCGAATTCTTAATATGATTTCTGACATCTCAGCCATCTGTTTATGATTGGGATCTTCAGTTGCATCTGCCATATCTTTCCTTGGGGGGGGGG
>NW_003852410.1:27912751-27941065 GCF_000181295.1 Otolemur garnettii
ACAGTGCTATGGCCTGAGAAACTGGGGGCCTGCTTGGTGTGGTGGGGCTAAGTGGCTCTGTCTTGTTTTCAGCTGATCTCTGTCCTACCTTAGTGAATCAGTTACTCTGGGTTGAAGTATCAGTTGTGGAGAAATATCAGCAATTAAGTCACCCCACCTGCCACAGGCAACAATTGGAAAAGGAAAATAAAACCTTCCCACAACCACACACCCAGGGTACCACTTTGGATAGTCCTTGGGTGATTGGCCCAGTTCAAAAGGTCCAAATCAGTTGTCCCAGTCTGTACTGGTCTCAGGTGGGAGAATTCAAAAGGTCTTTGGCAACTAGAAAGCAGAGGTCTGCTGGCAATGGTATGACTTGCTCCAGTGCTCCATGAGGTCAGAAGTACCCACCCAGCAAATAAATTAGTCTGGGAAGGTTGATGCCTTCTTCCCCACCTTGCACCTCTGTCACATCCAGTCACTGGTAACACCACAGGGCTGTGACCCAGTTCCCCCCAATGAGCAGATGCTCCAGGGGGTTGCACCTGCCTGAATCACAGGGAGATGTATGTTTTCCTGAGGGTGGCTGCCGCTCTCTGCCACTATCCTGCTGGGGGAGGTGAGGCCTGACAACCTCAGGTGCTTAATGGAGGCTGTGTCATCTCACTCAGTTCCAACCCTGACCCTGAGTGATGTTGCTTGCAGAACAGAACAGAACAACTTTACAGAATTTGTTTTTGTCCCGGCTATATTCCCCTGCAGATCAGCCCTGGTCTTGGCTGCAGTTTGTGTTGGGGCAGATGCAGTTAGAGCTCATACTCAGCAGTCAGTTCCAGCCTCTGCCTTCCTACTTTTGTCTCAGTTATGATCCCCTGAGGGTCAGGTGCATCTTAGGCTCAGTAAAGCAATCCTCTGGGTCAGCCCCACCCTGGGAGTCTTCCATCTCTACACATGCGTATTCTAGTCCCCGAGTTCCCCCTAGGCTGCTACGGCCTCAGGCCTGCACTTTCCTCCCAGATCCATTCAGCCAGTGGCTGCCACTGGAGAAGATGCCCAGCTTCCTCTGGTTTCCCAGATAGACAGGTAGTATCTGTCCAGAATATCCCAGGCATTTAATCCCTATTGTTCCTTCCACTGCAGCTGCTACTCTGCACCTTGGGGCATCACCATGATTGTATGGTTCCCTCTCAGTTGACCATCCTTTCCTCACTCCTGTGCTGCAGAATCAGCACAGACCAGCAACAGACCTGACCCTGTCCACACCTCTCGAGAAAATGCCCAAGAATCTGGACTCCATGGAGGATAGGCTTCCAGACCTTAGAGTGAGAGTGGAGGGGAGTGCTGGGAGTTCAGAATTGAAGGTAGAGAATATATACAGTTTTATACAGTTTTATGCCTGGCAGGAGAGTGCCATGGCACTCTAGTAAGGGTAGGAGTTCCAGTTTTTAGAAGGTCTCTCCCGTGGGATAGAATGGGAAGATGTTTGAACTTCCGCTCACTTGTTTGTATGGAGTATACTGCAAGCCATTCTCATGGGGAAGGGGACTCCTGTCTGCTTGGTGATGAATTTTGTATCTTTGTTTGTATCCTTGGGGTCACAGCTTGCCTCAGCAGGGTTGATGTGCATTCTTCAACCTCCTCTCATGGCTCAGCTCCAAACCATGGGCTTACTTACTAAACTTCTGTCTTTCAACTCTCCTTCTGGAGGAGTGCCTCTGTGGAGAGCTGGTTCCAGTCCACCATCTTCCCTGAATCTAGCCCCTTTCTTAAGCCACATCACTGAGCCTATCTAATCAAGCAACATTTGGTCTAAGGAGTTGATCCAAAGAGAGATAATTAGAATATTTTCCTGGGATTTTTTTTATCAACAGTAGGAAACAGAGTTTTTCTTCTCTTCTTCCTCTTCCTTGTTCAATCTGTACTCACCAAGCTGGAATAATTTAATCCTAGAAATGGCTAAAACCATCTAGTTCCTACTCTATCCCAGATCTCTACCCCAAGATGAACAGGAAATTGGCCCAACACCCATAGGAAAGCAGATAGAAGAAATGTAGAGAGCATCTAAGGAACATTATTTTGAGTTTCTGAATGCTAGTGAGTTCAGGAATAGAGCTTGCATTTATTGTTAGTTGGTATTGGAAGTGAGAGTGATATTTCTTTGAGTTTCTGCATTGTTGTCAGGAAAATGCACTGTAAACCGTGTGGTACTCAGGGAACATAAACTGACTTATAACAAATAATATTGATAGCAGGATGGTGAGATTCAGGACCTTATATCTATCTGCTTTCTATATCAACAGATACTTGAGCTAAGTTTCTTTTTGTAACCCATTGATAAGGAGCAGTGCCTTGTATTACACATTTCCTGTTATCATTTTGATACACAGTGACAATCACATGAAGGAAACAACTTTTGTGTGGGGGTGGTGTGTGTGGAAATGGTATGATACTAGTCTTATTTGTTCATACAGATTATATTGTGAATAGGAAATGGAAAAATATTCATCTCCCTGCTGTAGAATACAGAAAACATATTTGTAGGGAATATTGGCATTTTGTTGAGCTGCAATGCAAAGAGAGAGAAGGGGATAACTCTATGAATGCATTGATTTTTTGAGAAATTTTATTTTAAAAATGTTGAAATTTTAGCTTTTTTGGCAGGACCATATCCACTCTTTTTTGTGGTAAAACACAGTGGAAGTAGATGTAAGTTATTTTTTAAATATTTCCATAATAGTTTATTCACTAACCCTAAAAGATCCTCAGCTAAGGGTAAAACATACTGAGTTTTGTAGCCTCAAGACTATCTCCAGCTCTGTGTGACTTTGGTCTTATCCTATTCTTGCACTCAGTTTCTTCATTATAACAAGATAATTAAAGCAGGTGTATGTTAACCTGCTTTCCCCACCATGTTCTGACTTGGAATGGTGAGACCATACCCTATGGGAGAGGTAGGGGAAGATTTTGTCCGTAGATACGGTGTGAAACTCACAAAAGTCTAGGGAATAGGTAACTTGATATTTTGCCCTGAATTTTAGACCATTTTTGAATTACATAATTTTCTTTAGCTGAGTCATACTAAAAAGGTGAAGCCAATAGAGCTCACCTTCTAGATAAAAGGATTAAAGAAACCACACAGGGAATAAGGGGAGAGAGTAAGATAAGGTCAACACAAAACAAATTGCAAGAAAGTAAGTAGAGTCACTTAATTTCAGTGATTGTTTTAGGATCAGAAATGAGTGTACAAACAATGAGAAATCCTAAGAGGGGAGCAATTTCTGTACTGAGATTTCATTTATAACAATTGTGTGTTCTGTGGTAAATGACTTTCACTGTAATGCTGATTGAGGGTTATTACTTATGTTTTAATCTTGCATTGTTTCAGTCACTTCTTAAAAACCACCCTTTTTAGATTTAAGTAGAAAGTGTGTCCTAACTTTAAGGCAAGTAGTAAGAACTTCATAATAAACAAAGAGAAGATGGGTAGTCTTTATAAACTACCATTAACGACTTATTCTCTTACTAGGTTGTCACTGGTTATGTTGATTATTAAAATAATTGGATTTATCAGATTTCTGCATACATTGCTCAGATGGTGTAATTTGTCGTAAGAAACAAAATATTGTGGCCATTTTTAAGGGAAGAATGAGAATAGTGGTGATGTAAAAGATTCTTAAATTCTTGTTTAGATTCTTGGAAACAAGAATGCAATAGCTGAGGAGAGATGGTAACAAACTCTGTGTCTCAGCCCAGATTGTTCTGATCCTTGGTAAGGATCCTTACTTGGTAAGGTCCATAGCTTGGACCAACTGACAGTAAGTGCTGTTTCCTTCTGAGCACCACTTCTCTTTACCCCACTCCACATACAACATGTTCTATCATTCCACCCCCTTCACAAATTGTGGATAGTGATTTCAAATCATTATCAAGTCCCCTCAAATTTACCTTTAAACATCCCAGATCCAAACAAATTTCACCACCTGCACTGTTCCACATCTCTTCCAGGACCTCATTTTCTCTTGCCTGAAAAACCGTGACAGTCTTCTTCTTGATCTCTATTCTGTATTTTTTTTTCTCCCAAGAATCTATTCTCCATGGGGCAGAACTCTGTGAAACTTAGATTTCATCATACCTCTGTTTTCAACCTTCCACTGGCTTCCCGTCACAGCACAGCGACATCTAAATTTGTTTGAGTCTACATAATCTGCTCCTTTCATCTTTTTCATGACTCTCTTCATTCACCAAACTATAGCCACACTGTCGTCTTTCTTTTCTTGGAAATACTGAGCTTGTTTCTGTTGTGGGGACTCTGTACCGGCTGCTTCCTCCATTTAGAATGATTCTCCCCTGGATGTCAAAGCATTGGCTGTGTCCACATATTCAGATCTCTGCACAGACCACAGCCCCTCAGCCAGACTTCCCTGTCCAATGTCCAGGGAAGTGGCCGTTATTCCAGGTACTCTCTTTCCCATTATCATGTTTGCTTTTCTCTATACCATCTATCACTATCTGAAATGTTCTCATTTATTCAGGGGTTTATTGTCAGTGCCTAATAAATATTTGTTGAATTAACAAATTATCTTAATAGTAGAATCATATTTCACATATTGTCTTTCACAGATGCAAGAGGAGCTACTCTGGATGCAGTGAGAACAGAGAAGGCTCTGAATCCACTGGGCATGTCTCTCTGTTCCCACCATGCCCCTGCTGAGCCTTAGCTCTTACACTCCACCCTGAACCTGACGAATGCAGTTTAAATGTCACTATTAGGTACAGCAGTGAAGGAGGGGCTGGGCTCTGTTTCACTATTGTCTGCTGAATGCAAAACTTGCCTCGTGAGCCCCTGGCAAATCAAGACTTTCTCTTTTGCTTACTCTTTGTAGAGGAGCCATAAGAAGATTGCAAGGGGCAAAAGCATTCAGTTAGTGAGTGAATGGGTCTTAACAAAAGATCAGGTTCCTTTTAAGTCTTGCAGAGGCTCTGACCTAGAATCCCATTTGGTATCTCTTTATATTCCAGGCCCTGGGTCATTATTTCAGCCTGTAATTCAATATAAAGGCTCCCCATTTTTCAGTTACATTAAGTAATATAACACACATCTCAGCATCAGACATTAGGATTAACACTGACAAGGCTTATGTTAAAATGCTCTACCAGGCAGCATCTCTAAAGTGAATAGAATAGCTAACATGCCTGAATGATGATTCTTACTTCATGGGGAGAAGGATTTATGTTTAAATACTATTAACGTTTTTACTGGAATATTCATGGTTTAAAAGAATTGTATTTAAGTATAAGAGTGAATGTATTTCTATGATAATACTAATCCCATGTTATTAATTTTTATGCTTTTTATTTTGATAACTGAACTCACTAGTTTAGAGAATGTCATTTCTCCTTGATTTAATTTTTTTTCTTTTTTCCTTTTTTTAAAAATAAAATTGAAGTTATACTATTAAGACAAAGTACACAGTTAGGAAATATGGAACTGTCTATTTGATTTAGGGTGGAGGAGTCAGAAATGGGCACTTTTCAATTTAGGTTGTACGTGGATCATTAATTAGCAGTGATGGTAGTAGTATTACAACTAATTATGAGCCCGGAGCTCTGGCCCCCTGGGGAGTGGCAGCCTTGATGGGGCAGGAATTGCTCTGGGATTACAGGAGGGTGAAAGAATTAAGCCTCCCTTCTAAATGAACTGCATGCAAATGTATTTCTTTTCCTCCTTCAGATGATTTCAGAAAGGCATTTGTAGGCTAAGTGGCTAAGCCCACTTGCCTTCTCTGCCTTCTTCCCAATGAAGGAAAGTATTACTTGTTAGAAGGTCATGTTAAGGGCAGAGAAAAGATAATGCATGCATGAGGGTGTGGTATGAACAGCAGTTCATGGGAAAAAGAACTTGCAAGTTATATTAACCTACCCAGGGTCCCTGAACATGGGATGGCAGGTTGTGTACTATATCAGTCAGAGTGGGCTGGGTGTGCTGCAGTAAACAACAGCCCCAATTATGAACAATAAAAGTATACTTCTAACTTACATCTAAATATTTTGTGGATTAGCTGGGTGCTCTATAATATATCACCTTCATTTTAGGGAGCTAGGCTGATAGCTGCTCTATAATCTGGAATACTGCTGGTTGTCATGGCAGAGAGAAATAAATATGGTAAGTTATGGATTAATTCTTAAAGGCTTCTACCTAGAAGTAGTTCATTTCTGTTTTTAATCAGAGAACAGAGCAAGTAACATAGCCACTCCTAGTTTCAATAGAGTAGGGAAGGGCAATCCTTCAATTCTTCTTCAATACGAAGAAGATAAACTAGTCAGCTTTTAAGATCATGATGGGCACCCTGCTAGTGGGTGAGAAGGGGATGAATTCAAGATACAGTTGTTTGGTTAAGCAGTAGGCCCTGTCTCAGGGCTTTTCTCATGTACAGGAATTGTCTCATGGGTAGTAGTAGTCCAGACCCTGAGTTCTGTAATCTATTCTGCCTGACAGACAATGGTAGTAATTTTCATTCATTTATTTTTGTATTCAAAAGTATTGATTGAATCCCTACTATATGCTCAACACAGGGAGTGGAGCTGTGAATAATCAGACATTGTCTCTGGCCTCATTGAGTTTATGGCTTTGCACGGAAGACAGATGATGAAAAAGAAGTAATTATAGCCGGGCATAGTAGCTCATGCCCATAATCCCAGAACTTTGGGAGGCTGAGCTAGGAAGGCTACTTGAGGCCAAGAGTTAAGACCAGCCTGACCCTGTTTTTTACCAAAAACAAACAGCAACATAAAAAGCATTATCCAGGTGTGGTGGTGGCACATGCCTGTTGTCAAAACTACTCAGGAAGCTAAGGCAGGAGGATCACATAAGCCCTGGAGTTTGAGGTTGCAGCGAGTTCTGATCACACCATTGCACTTCAGCCTGGGCAGTAGAGAGACACCCTGTCTCCAGAAAACAAAGTAATTAGAAGTGCAATGTACACTAATGGAAGGAGACATATAGGATACTGGAGGATCAGATGATAGCAGAGTTTTATGTTGCAGGCATTCTTCCTTCTTATGCAATTTCTTAATTTTCCCTTTTAAGGATGACCAATGATTTTTGAGTTCTTTAAGAGAATTATACCAAGACACAAATAATGTAGTGGGTTTTGTTTTGAGACATTAATGAACACTGGAGAAGTCTAAGGACTAGTATGTATCGCAAAGCTGGCCCAGAAATAGCCATCTGATGCTCCTTAAGATTTATTTTATCCTGGGTTTCCATTCTTGTGATATCTACGAGGATTTTCTCCAAATCCTTTCAGATAAATATAAAAGATGTAAAGTCTCCATCTTTCCTTATGGGTGAATAATATTCCATGGTTTATTTAGTCATTCATGAGTTGATAGACATTTGGGTTGTTTCCACATCTTTGTGAATTGAGCTGTGATAAAAACTCTAGTGGAAATATCCTTATGTAAAATGATTTTTCTCTTCTGGGTAATGGGATTGTGGGATTAAATTGAAGGTCTATTTTTAGCTCTTTGAAGATTCCCCATACATTTTTATGTATTCAATATTATTATGAAACTAGTAGATGAATAATTGCACTCCCACAAATGAGAAAAACACATTTAAATTTAAGAAGGGGGGAAGGAGGAAGGGTGTGGTAAGCTTCATCTAATGGGTACAATGTAGGGGTATGTGGCACACCTCCAGGGTGAAGGGCTCAACTGCAGCTTGGACTTTACCTGACAAATGCAAACAATGTAACCTAATTGTATGTACCTTTACATTAATCTGAAATTGGAAAAAAGGAAAAAAGAATAAAAAGAGTTGAAAGTTAAAACAATATTTTCTCCTGGAACAGTTGGGGCTGGGAGGAGGTGGGTGACCACATTGGCTTAAAGTCAAATGCTGACCCAGACTTCTAACTATCTCCCCATAAAAGGGCCCTGTTGCAGATGCTGTCAATCTACTGCCCATATTTCTTGGACTGTGACCATTCCTCTACCCATTGACCTTGGGCTTCCATCTTTAAATACCATGATATTCTGTCTGTTGGCTTTTTCTAGCCACTGGTGTTCTCTCAGTCTACATGTAGTGCAAACTATACTGAAAGTACTAACAATCTAATTTTCCACTCCTCCACCTCCTCTTGGTAGCAGTCATTACCAGTGACCAGTGGGAAGTGGTGAATAAGTATCCAGGCTCCCTCACTCCTTTGGGGGAATAAGTCTGAAACATAACTGTACTGTTTCCCAGGGAGATTGAGTCCCTCTTCCCACAGCAACAAACTGTTGAATGCCCATTTTGAAGACTTTTTCACCCATCTTACTTTCTCATTCCACTACTGGTGATTTCTGGAATCACCTTCTAAATCAATTACTTGTCTTCAAAATCTTGTTGTCAGTATTTTCTAGAGGAACCCACCCTAAGAAAGGCATGCTTAAATACCTAACCAGTAATCCCCAGACTCAGGCCTTTGAACCTCTTTCTGTCCTTCTGCAAATAGGATGCTAAGAAAAAAGGTGACATTTGATATAGATAACTCAGAGAAATAGCAAGTGAGGCCTGCTACAGAGTCACTGGTACATAGATGGCTGATGACACTTTTGATCTTGCTTTAGAAAAAATAGCCCTCTGTTAGTTTATTTAGTTATAGTGTCTGCATTTGGCAGAGTACACTGTAGCACCAATTATGGGGTTTTTTATTTCCAAAGGAATCTCATGATAATGTGGAATTTTTGTGTCCATATTCATTATGACTATGACCAATTATATCACACAGTTCTTTGGTGGGGGGGAACACTGTAAAACAGAACAAAGGCCAAATATATTTGGTTATTTTGGTTTTTTCTTCTGAGTCTCACATTTCATGTTCTTCTAGTTCATAATTTCTTCTTCAACTGCATTGTTTACTATTTGACTTTTGGCATAAAAATATATTGATTAAAGAAATAAATTAAGGGCCAATTTTTGAAAATAGACTTCTTGTACTTCAAGAAAATTGACATGGTGCTATTTGGAAATGGTGATGAATGTAGTTTTCAGTAGCACATCTGCATAAATTATGATTGCTTTGCAATTCATCACCTTCCTTTTCTTGCTCCTCCTGGGTGAACAGTCCTAATTTGTGCATTATTAAGGAGTGAATATTTTTAAGGACGTAATTATTTGGCAGAAGTGCTAATAATGATAGGAGAAATATTTAAGAAAAGGTATCCAAACTGGACATTTCTACAGTCTCAAAAACTAGCACCCTGAAAGTTAGCACTGAGCTCTTCAGTCTTTCAGGCATTACTTTCCTTAAACAATGTCTGAAATCAATGTTTCCCTGTGAGTTCGTGCCCATGCGGTTTTGGCCTTAGCTTCAGAGCATGACAACAGTACATAGAAGTGTTGCCACTGCCATCTGTCCCACGGTCTCCCAATCAGTATCACTGGAGGCTTGATCTTCCTCACTGTCATCATCTTTGTACATGGTCTTAATGTCCATATTCACCATGAAATGGATCATCTTGTATTTTACCCATCTTTGGAATGGATTATTCTGCCCCAGGCCACCACCCCTGCAACCTCAGCTCCATGTCCTTGGGCTCACTACACCTTCGGCCAAGAGTCCACTCTGCTCCTCCCACCATCCAGTCAAACCCCACTTGAGTTTTCTGCTCAGTGACACTTCCTTCACAAAAACTTCTCCATGGGAGTCCCTCCTGCATGCCTCCTCTACAAGTCCAGCCAGAAGACAGTCTACTGTGATAAAATAAATGAAATAAATGGAGTATTTGGGGTCCTACATACCTATGGTTCAATCTTGACTCTGCCATTTACTAGCTAGGGGGTCATGATTCATTACTGGGCCTTCAAATCTTGCAATTTCTATATCTAATTCCTACCTCTTGGTTCAGAGAAAGAGTTCTGGGAATATGAATATTATCTTTCCTTTAATCCTCTGACAACCCCACACACTGTACTTGGCACTCTTTGGGGCTTCTCCCTGTTCTTTTCTACCATGTATTAGAACTATTGGTATATGTGTTTTATCTCACTTTTCCTATGAAGCCCAAATATATCTCTCCACTCTGGACTGCGTGCTCTCACCTAGAACCTGTTCTTCAATCAGTCGCACACTTTTCATCAAACTAACAAACTAAATAAACAAATGCATACTTCCTAATGATGTTGATGTACAATATGGTTGTTACTCATGGTGTCTTGAAATAATGGAAGGACTGTATTACACATAAAGCTTCAAAATGTATTCAACTTTTCTCTATCATCCTTCTTTTCATGCAAGTTCCATCCTCTGTGGTAACTGTCAGCTTGCTTATGAGCTCACAGTCTCTCTTTCAGTATCTAGCTATCAATTTTTTCCCTTACATACCCAGTCACTCTCCCTTCTTGCCCTTGTACTGACTGTTCTTTTTACTTCAGTAAAGTCATCTGGCTCTGCTTTGGCCACTCTCATTTGAAACCCTGCTCATCAATTCTTCCCCCCCAAAGGGTCCTCTTTTGGATCCATACAACATACAAAGCCCTAAAGGCATTCAACTTACGTATAACACAAGTTTCCCCTTAAACTTGTGGTGTTCTCTTCTGTTCAGAGCTCAGCCCTTTAAGTAATTTTTTTAAATTTTGGAGCTTTTTCAAACCCACAAAAGAGTGGCAAGAACTGCCATATCCTTTCACCAGATTATCCCACGTTTAACATTTTAATACATTCTCTTTCACTTAGGTAAAAAGGTAGGTAATTAGATAGATGATTGAGAGATAGATAGATAGACAGATAAATTCTTTTTCTGATATAATGCCCAATATGAAACCTTTAGGTATTTATCTTCCCAAAACAAGAACCCTCTTCTCATTACTGCTATAAAATCCTCTTAGTTAGGAATCAACACTGACATGGCAACATCATTCAATCCACAGACCCCATTCACATTTTGCCCGCTGTCTCAACAATGACCTTTTTTATTCTCTGGTCCAGGGTCTTATCCAGAAACAAATACTGCATTTAATTGTTGTTTCACATCAGTTTCCTTCAATCTGAAACAGTTTCTCAGTCTTTCTCTGTCTCACATTTTTCTGTCTCAAAAAATATAGTGCTTTTGGCTTGGCGCCTGTAGCTCAAGTGGCTAAGGAGCCAGCCAAATACACCAGAGCTGGCAGGTTTGAATCCAACCTAGGCCTGCCAAACAACAATGACAAGTACAACCAGAAAGTAACTAGGCATTGTGGTGGGTGCCTGAAGTCCTAGCTACTGGGGAGGTTGAGGCAAGAGAATCATTTAAGCCCAGGAGTTTGAGGTTGCTATGAACTGTGATGCTACAGCACTCTACCTAGGGTGACAGCTTGAGGCTCTGTCTCAAAATAAATAAATAAATAATATAGATAGATAGATAGATAAAGATATGTATATATGTATATGTATATCTATATCTATATCTATATATCTCTTTCTTAGAGGAGGACCCCTCTGGATCTTTCAAAATTTGCTATGAGCTGTGATGCCACAGCACTCTACCTAGGGTGACAGCTTGAGGCTCTGTCTCAAAATAAATAATAAATAAATAAATTACATATCTATCTAGATATGTATATATATATCTTCTTTCTTAGAGGAGGACCCCTCTGGATCTTTCAAAATCTCTTTATAATGGACAGATCACATATTCTTGCATGCGTTCTTGGCAGGCATTCCCCAGAGATCATGCAGAGTTCTTCCCAGCATATAAAGCCAAAAGTCAGCTATGTTGGCCATCTCACCATTTGACCACCTGGTGTTTGCCAAATCTCTCCATTGTTCTTTGGCATTTCTTTACATTCTGGTGCAAAACAATATACTCCAGGATCATCTTATACTTTCACTGTCAACCTTGAAATGAACCATTTGTCCATGTAGTCCTGGTTCCATTCATTGGAGGATGATTTTACAAGCTAAGATCTGGGTGCTTGGTGTGCTTCCTGCTCCCAGAATGGCATTGCTTCTAGACCCACCCAACACACAGAGCTAGGGGACACATGCATATATGTCCACACATACACCTACTATTTCTCTATCTCTCTGTGCATATGTTTACACATGTACCCTGTGAGTTCATATCAATATTTCTAATTCAAATTCATGTCTTCTCCCCCCTTCCCCCTTCCCCATATCTAAAAACCTTCTTAGACAGTGAGAAATTTGGTTCTCATCATCCTCTCTGCTCTGCTTCATCAGACACTAGACACACCACTGTCCCCCATGTGCATGTAGCACCACCATCTTCATCTGGAGAGCACACTGTCATCACCTGAAACCCTTCCTCTCACCACCTGCCTCATCAGATGTCATTGTCTTTCTCCAAAAACGAAGGAGAAGGGGAGATAGGGAAAGAAGGGAAGATTGCCACTTACGCCATTCCCTGAGAAATGGACTTGGGAACTCCAGATGCCTTTCACAGCACATTCACACCTGTGTTGAGTGAGCAGATGTTTCTTTGCCATTTACTCACTTCCATTTACTCTCTCTGCATCACTCACCTCTCTGTGGAGGGCTGTGCCTAAGCACAGTCAAAGACAGAAATCATTTAATAAAATTCAGCTGTACCAACTAGGCATGAAGCTCAGACCCTGTAGGGGAGTATGCTGTGGGCAGTGGTGTCAGGGGACCAGCAGGTGGGGCACAGGAGGTTTCTCTCAAAACCTTTCTGTATCCAGGCTTTTGAATGCCCTCTCATCTGGTTTTTTCTGTCATAACTCTTTAAAAATGTTAGCATTCAAGATCCCAGTATGACTACAGACATAAATGGTGAGAAATGCCTTCTTGTTCTTTTCCCTTCCCAAGGTAGTGGTAGTCCAAAGACAGCTTAAAGCCTTTTAAGATACCCCCCCCAAAAAAAGGGCACCTTGCACAGCATAGTAATAAATGATGTCACTGTGTAATCTTTAACGGCAGTGGTGTTTTCCACACTCACAGGGCAAACTGACTCTTGAGTCTTTGTTAGTTCTCCATGTCTAATTGATAGGCAGGCTTCTCTGGGGAAAGAATAGAGTGGAACAGTGTATCTCACCCACATATTTTTCAGGCCAGCAGAGTCCCCAAGCCTTGTAAGTTTTCTGCCACTTACCTCTTCACCAAGTGAAAAATGCATTTATTTTCTTTTTCTCAGGTTGCTTGCTTGTATAAATAATCCTGTGCTATGAAAATATGAAATGGATTATTGGCAGCATTCCTGATAACCTTAATGGAATAAAACCATAAGCCCTGCCTGAAATAAATTACATAAAGCTTCTATATTAGGAACCCAGGAACCTTGTAGAAAGTTCCAGGTGAGCAGGAAAGTGGCCAGAATTTTTTTTAAAAAAGAACAAAATAACTTCTGACCTGGAGTCTTGGGCAGAATTGGAGGGAGTTGCCGTGACATATCTGATCTCATTAGCTCTCAAGTTTCCTCACACAGGGTGGGAAAATGACAGTGTATCACTCACTCCTGCCCTCTGAGGCCTTTCCATCAGAAATGCTGCAATCTAATCTCACATGTCACAAATCAAACCCCAATTTGAAAACTGCTTCACTGGAAAGGGTGAACACATCCCCTGCCTTGTGGAAGGAACGTGAGCACCTCTCAGAGGAAGTGCCACATTCCCCTTCTGCATCTGAAGGCCTCGGCACCTGCTGGTTCAGAGACTGCATCTGGCTGTGATAAGAGCTCGACTTTTTGCAAGTTGTACGACTTTGGGTGAGTTGCTGAAATTTCTCTTGACCTCATGTTGTTATTCTTAACTGAGGACAACAATCTTTACCTCTCAAGGTAGTTGTGAGGATTAAAAGAGAGTTTTAAAGAATATATTCAGCCAAGGCCTTACGGACTTGAGGAACAGAAGCTGCAACTCATTATTGCTTATTAATAAATCCAGTCTCTGAATTGGGGGGTTATATTGTTTACCTCATTACTGTTCACGCATTCAATAGACACCACGAAAAGTCACTTTACAAAGGAGGAGACTGAGTGTTAGAGAAATCAGAAAGCATTCCTGTATCTTACAACTTGCAAATGGTATGTTCTGAAGCTAATATAATCTTTCTATGTTACACTGCTTCTTGTACATTGGAAATCAGTTTACTATAACTTACAATGGAGTAGACCACCAAGAAGAATGGTAGGCACCTACATTCATTAATAAAACATTCCCTTGTAATGTTTTTGTCTGGTCTTAGTAACAGGATTATTTTGATTGATGGAATCTATGGGGGATAACCTCTTTTTTTATGTTGCCTGGATAGATTTGCATAAAATTGGAAAGATCTCTTTCTTGAATATTTAGAAAAACTTGTCTATAAAACCATCTGGTATAATGTTTTCCTTGCAAAAATATTTTTCACTACTTCTATTTCTTTAATAGTCACAGGACTATATAAGCTTTTTAAATTTCTTGTGTCCATTCTAATCAGTCATACATTTTTAGGTATTTATCCATTTCATCTAAATTTTTATATTTTGATGTATAGTTGTCACTAATAATCATTATCTTATTTCAGCTGTATTTATCTTCACTTTACCATTCAAAGTGTGCTTTGACCCACCTCCTTTTAATCCATATTGTCAAAATTTTATCTATTTTGTAAATTTTATCAATGAGTTTTTTGATTTTTTGATTTTATTTTCTTAATATTTGATTTCCGTTTCATTAATTTCTGCTCATATTTACTATGTTTTTTTCTTTGCTAAATATAGGCTTAATTTGTTTATTTGTTGTATGAACTTAAGACTGACTCTTAGCCTCTTACTTTGAGGATTAACTTTTGACGTTAAGTTTAGATTTTAATATTTAGTGTTTCATTATTATTTAGTTATAAATGACTTTTAATTTTCTTCTTCATAAGAAAATATTTAGGAGAGGAAATAAGCTTGTGAGGATCACATAAGAAAAATTAAGAATTTTATTCTTTATGTAAAGTTAAAAACCGTTTAGATTACAAAGTATTTTCAAAACAATTATACATGTGACCAAATCATGTAAAAAGAAGGATGAACCTGGAACTGAGTTACCACTCACTTCGTATTCACATGGTCACTGAGAGAGGCAGATACTGTTTACTGTTGACAGTTGTAAGATCCTAGTACTGAACTCAATCAGTATTGACTCAAACAGTTCAGAGGCCTCAGTTATGATCTCTGGACATGAGTTATATAAAGGTAAATTGAAATCTTTCTAATTATCACAGCTATAGTTATTTGAAGGTAGAGAATCCTTTATCAATGGAAGGATTCCAGCAGGGACCATTTTCTCCTTCTGTAGAGATGCCACTGGACAACAGACTTAGCTACACATGCTTCTTAGCCTCCCTCCTATTAATACCTAGAGCCTCAGGGCAGTCCAGCTGCTCCCTGCTCACATAATGCAAAAGGTTCTAAGGCAGAGAGACTGGTATGGCAATAATATGGGTTCCAAAGTTTCATGGATCTGGGTTCAAATCCCAACTCTCCCTGCTAGCTTTGTGTCAGTAATAACTGATTCTCCATTTCCAGGCCTCAACTTCTTCATGTGTAAAAAGTCACAAGATTGTGAGGATTAAACAAGATAAGATCTGGGTTATGCCTTGCCTAGTGTTTGAACTTGAAGAAAGTGCTCTGTGGTACGGAATAGAGGAAAAGTAGATTTGCTGAATATATGATGCTAGCACTTGGATTCGCTAACAATGAGCTCTGATACTTCTTGAGGCAGAATAATAACCTAATTGATGAGCAAGATGCCCAGTGGAAATTCAACTGGGAAACTTGACCCCTTTGCCTTCCTTCCCTGTAGTTTAAGCACATGTGATATGCTCAGAATGGAAGAGTTTTCTCTACTGAGCTTCAATTATTTATCAGACATTATTTGTGCTCAGTGACACGTGTGGCAGATATAAATCCGTGGGTTCCTCCCCCTGGAATGCTCCTGGCCAATTTATACAGCAGGGACCCTTTAAAGCATCAGTGTTGAAGAGTAGAGATTGATTTCTTTCTCAGTCTTTTTCTTTCACACATCTCTGGCTTCTAGAGATTTCCTCGCAAGTGCAGGGCTAATGACTTTTGATACCAATCGATGCATAGCTAATTAATTTACTTCACAATTTTCATGTACTCAAACTACCCAATGACAATTTGTTCTTGTTGTTGGGAGTGTTTTGGTGTGTTTGTCTGTTTTTATTTTTTAGAATTCTGCTCTTTGTCTTTCCTTTACACAGGGACTAATTAGCTCCTGATGACTTTATCTATTCATGGGATTTGAATAGCAGCAAGAGTGTGGAATTGCTAGGAAGCAGCTCTGAGATTCTGTGATTTCCATGCTTTTTAACTGCAAAATCTTCATGACATTTAGGAACTCGAGAGTATTAATAAAGGTAATTTTATTTTGATAGTTCATGGAAATTAGGTAGCTGATTCTGTCTCTTATTCCATGTTCAACATGGAATAAGAGAAAAGGGGTCTGCATGTGTACTTGTGTGTCTGGGTATCTATGTACACATACATACATACACACAATGGAACATGATGAAAATTAAAACTTGTTCATGGAAATTATTCTCAGTCTGGAAACTAAATTCTTTGTTCCCTAATTTAAAACATCATCCCTTCATAATTATATTAAAGATATAGTCAATTTAAATTAAGCTTTAAGTTGCATATTTGTAAATATTTATAGGATAATCCATTGACCAAAGATTATACTTAGTTTTTATGATGATGTAATTTAAGTATGTTGTTCAGAGGATTTGCAAATTACATAATTCAAATGAAAAAAACAGAAATACTACAATGATATAAAGTATGAGCTATGGAATTCACCCAGCATGGGATTGAGTCTTGACTCAAGTTTATAGTGGCTAGTTGGAGGTATAGACATTCTTTGAGCCTCAAGGCCCTCAACTGTAAAACAAGGATCATAATATCCTATCAGGATATTTAAAAAATGAGTGCTTATTTATCAGTGAGATAGCACTATATACCTAATAGAATAACCCAAATAGCTCCAGAACACTGACAACACCAAATGCTGGAGAGGAGGTGGAGTGGCAGGGACTCTCATTCCCTGCTGATGGGAATGCACCATGGCCCAGTCACTTTGGAAAACAGTATCTTGGTGCCTTCCAAATCAGAATACTCATATCATTTGATCCAACAAGTGTACTCTTCTATATTTACATAAAGGAGTTGAAAACTTATGCCCACAAAAACATGGATTTTTATAGCAGTCTTATCATTAATTGCCAAAAATTGCAATCATTGTAATTAGCCAAGATGTCCTTTAGTAAGTGAAGGTATAAATAAACTGCGACATATCCAGACAATGGAATATTATTGAGTATTAAACAGAAATGAGCTGTGAAGCTATGCAAAGACATGGAGGAAACTTAAACACATATTACTAAGTGAGAGAGCCCATTTAGGGAGGCACCTTTGGTTCAAAGGAGTAGGGAGCCAGCCCATATGCCAGAGGTGGTAGGTTCAAAAGCAGCTCCCGCCAAAAACTGCCAAAAAAAAAAAAAAAAAAGAAGCCCATTTAAAAAGGCAGCATGCTGTATGATCTAACTATAAGACATTCTAGAAAAGACAAAAGTATGGAGAAAATAAAATGATCAGCAGTTGCCAGGCATTAAGTGGGAAGAGGGAATGAACAGGCAAAGCACAGTAGATTTATTGAAAGCAGGGAAAGTACTCTGTATGGTGCTATAATGGTGGATACATGTCACTAGGTATTCGTCGAAATCGTCAAAATCTTGTAAAACACCAAGAGTGACCCCTAATGTGAACTCTGACTTTAGTTGATGTGTAACTGTAGGTTTACAAATTGTAACAAATGCACCACTCTGGGAGAGGATGTTAATAAAAGGGAAGGCTGCACATGTGTGGACAGAGGATCTGTGGGATATCTCTGTACCTTCCTCTCAATTTTGCTGTAAACCTAAGACCTGTCTTAAAAAATATTTAATTTTTGAAAAACATAAGTATTCGTGCAAAGGGTGTGGCACATTGCTGGGTACATAGTAAATATGTCGATGGCAGTAGTGTTACTGTTTCATAGTTCACTCACCTTTCTGCTCTCTACCCCCCAAAACAAAGCATCATTCAAGAGTTTTAAAAGGGGCTCGGCGCCTATAGCTCAACCGGCTGGGGCGCCAGCCACGTACACCTAAGGTGGCGGGTTCGAATCCCCAGCCCGGACCCGCCAAACAACAATGACGGCTGCAACCAAAACATAGCCGGGCGTTGTGGCGGGTGCCTGTGGTCCCAGCTACTTGGGAGGCGGAGGCAGGAGACTCGCTTGAGCCCAGGAGTTGGAGGTTGCTGTGAGCTGTAATGCCATGGCACTCTACCCAGGGGGATAGCTTGAGGCTCCATCTCAAAAAAAAAAAAAAAAGAGTTTTAAAAGGAAAATGCTTACATGAAAGGCCTCCACCTAGGTTACTCAGAGAAATGGGACATGTCTGGTTGGAGGGCCATATGCTGGAGACCAGGTTTCTACTATGCTTTAAATGGTTATATGTGACTTTCAGTAACTATTCAATATAAGTTTTTTTTAATTAAAATACTTAGAACTAATGTTCTCCTAATAGGTAAATCTAAACTGAGACTCAGGTAGCGTGTGTTAAAACAAGATTAAGGTGTGAATTAGAATCAGTTTTACAGGTATGTGTGACTATTCTTTATCTCTTAATTGCAATAGTCATACTGGTTTGTTTAAAAAGCAACTCCAAAGTAACTCCTTGTCAGAAGAAGATTAGAAATAACCCCCCCCCCCCATGAAGAAACCAACATTATCAGTGAAGGCAACATGATTAGAGTCATTCCCTATAAGTTTGGACAAGACACTGTTGCCAATTGAGAAAATGAATGAATTAAATACACCTGATTTGGGGGGATGACAGGAGTTTCTTCACAGTGTAGAGGTACTGATAAAAAAGCTAAGCTTTGGGCAGTGCCTATGACTCAAAAGGGTAGGGCGCCGGCCCCTATGCCAGAGGTGGCGGGTTCAAGCCCAGCCCCAGCCAAAAACTGCCAAAAAAACAAAAAGCTAAGCTTGCATAGGTTGGGTGTGTATCAAGTAATAAACGAATGGACTTAGAATTGACTAGACTTGGCCTACGTCTACCACTCATGAGTTGTTTAACTTCAGACAAATTACTTAGCCTTTCATACTTGTCTTTTTTTATCTATAAAATGGGGCTAAAACTACCTCCCTTGCATCAAAGCTATGAGGATCCAATACAAGAATGTATGTGGAATATTTAGCATAGGTCTGACACAGAGGAAGCGCCCTGTACATCTCCTCTTCTAATCTTAACATTTCCTATTAGATACACTACATTGTAACTGACATGTAACCAGCAGCTGATAAGCTATGAAGTTTATGGTTAACTAATAATTAATAAGTTCTAATCATTTTTGAACTGTAAGAATTACTTCCACTCTATCATCACCCTCATCATCAACTTCAGAGTCCACATGTGAGAACACACGTTGGCTGGTTGGTTGTCTGGGCTCTGCCAGGGTAACCTTTTCCCAGGGTCTAGGGGCAGCCATTGGGTCTTAGATGGGAGTATCATGACTTTGTCATTAGTGTTCAAATCCAGAATAGAGAAGATTATGCTCTTTTAACTGGTGTTTATTAAACAACCCCTTGAGAGTGGAAGACTATTAGAAGTAGAAAAAAAAAAAAAAACATTGGCAGTAACCCAGGTTATTTCCTTGAAGAGGACCTGCAGGCAGGGGGAAGGGGGGAATGGATTAGAACATACAAGCAGGCCCTGCAGATGCGACAACCACCACCGTGCCTCCCCTTGCAGGCTTGCAGGGTATCCTTTTTGTTGGCTTGCAACCACATTTACAAATGTAGGAAAGCTTTGGCTTATGGGAAGTGGCACCTGCAAGGTACCCTTCCTCAGACTCATGTGAGCCCTTCTGTCATTGCCCCCAGTGTCAGTGATGAGTGCAGGAGCTGAATCCCCAGAAGAGACTCAATATTAATTGTTATTTTAAATAAAGTTATTGGTGGTGGCCATGTTTTCTGTTCCTAACCTCTCTGGTTAGAGAGCCTGAGCTTGCACTGGCTCATTAACTCTAATAGCTTGACCTTTGGCTTTTCCTCTGTGGGTGATGTACCAGCCTTTACTTCCATTGTGTAACTTAAGAGAAGAGAGATACCACATTTTTCATTGGAGGGCTTAGGTTTTTCAGAGTTACTCTGAGCCTGAGTTTTCATTTTAATGAGACAATGCAGGAAACAATATAAGATTCCATTACCTCGAAGAGAGCCACCCAAAGCCTTTGACCCAACATAGAAATTGTTCTATTGCAAGTTATGAATTAAGGTAGACATTGATAAAGAAGTACAGTTGCCAGTTCCAAATTTGCCAGGGAATTTTGCAAATTAAAACATCCTTCTGCTGATAATGAAAGTTAACATTTTTCTCCTGCTTAGATGTTAAATCCAGCATCTTTACTTTTGCAATTTATATGGAAATAATGAGTGTTTTGTATTAGACCTTCTCCTTCCAGAGAGCAGAGCTTTTTTTTTTTTTCTTTTTTAGTTTTTATTGAATTAACTGCTGGCATGCAAGGAATTTCATGTTAGCATTTGGACTTAACAAATCATTTAAAAAAAACATTGAAAAAACATATACTTAATTAAAATTATATAAAAAAAACCCAGCATGACTTAGATTAAGGTTGGGTGCACATATAGTTACATGTATACATAATTAATTTCAAGGAATTCAAGTCAAAGGTAGTTTTTGCAGCTTAGTATATATTCTTAATATTGCTGAATCTTGTCCAAAAACAAAATAGGCTTTTTTTCTTCAGCAGAAATAATTCACACCTCATTCTATGAACTACTCGTATAATGTATTATATCTGGTCATTTCACAATAATGACCATTTCCATTTTTATTACTGCAAACAATGCTGATCATTTTTTCAGAGAACCAGATATTTTGTTTCTGATTAGAAAACAGCCAGCACCTTCCAGATATAAGTGTGTCTCTTATTTTATCCCTTCCACACAGTCCCTCGGGTGCATGTTATTGGAAATCTTAAGGAACAAATTCCTGGCAGCAGCTCCCTTCTATGCCTGTATACATTTGTGAGGTTGGGGGTGAAGGGTAGTTTGCCGTCTACCAGTCAAACTGGAGACTTAATGATTTTGCCTCCATGAGATTGTAGCTTAGACATGGCTTGTGTTGCAGGCATTGTGACTTCATCTTTTTCATCTGCGTTTAATAATGAGAGGAAATCTTATTTCTTCATAAATAACTATACATGTTAGCTTGATAGCATTTTCAAGCTAACACGTATAGTTGTTTGTTAAGGGAAATGAATCTGACCTTCACATATGAGAGATTCACTGTCCTGAATCGAGTTTGCATGATAACAAGATTTATTCCATTTAAGATCATGTGATAAAATGAACAGGAATAAAGTCAACAAAGAATGACAGATACAGCTAAATACTCCTTCACTCAGGGTGAAGTATGAGAGACAGGGACTCTGAAATGGTGTTTGTCCTCAATGATTTTATTGTTGCTGGGCACATAGGGAAGTGTTTTGGAATATTGCTGCTGCTGGAGGAGTTTTTCAATAGTGTGTGTATATACATATAAAAATAAATATACGTATATACATACACGTATATACACATGGCACCACATTGGAGAGACCCCTTAGCCAGTCTCAGTGGCAACAGGTCATGTGGCACCATTATTGGGTAATCTCAAGGTTAGACACCTTAGAAGACTCCCATTTCATTACCTAATTTTCCTAATACGTGTGTATCATTAAGCATGAGTAATATGGAGATTTCAGACGAAAAAGTGTTGAGTGTTAACACAAAGAATCCTTTTTATTATTTTTGCATTTATTTTATAATTTCCCAAAGTCCTAATATTACTTAGAAGATACAAATATTACTGAGATTGCTCACAAATCTATTAAAGTACTGTGTTATTTTATCTTCTGGCATCTCCTCTCTATAAATACAGTTATATTAATGAAATCTAATCGATGAAAGGATTCTGAGAAGATGGCAGAATTAAGCATGAGAAATCTGTATTTGCACAAAGAGGACAATTCCATTGGTAGAATCTGATTTAACTATTTTGGAACTCTGGAGGTTATTGAAAGCTTGTAACTTTGTTATGGTTAATTTCAGTCAATTTCAACTTGTAGCACAGTAGCAACTACCTCTAGCGCCCCCCCCGGCAGTTGTGTGTGTTTCTGAAGCCCTTTGCACACAGCTGGTGGGAGCTAGGGTGGACAACAAGGCCTCTGTCCTCCAAATATTGGGGATTTGTGTTCTGGTCATTGATTACTGTTTCTGATCACAGAAGTGCAAACAAAGTGCCAGGGAGCAAGATGCAAATTCAACAACAACAAAAAATTCAATTGCATTTCTATACCCTAACCATGAACAATCTGAAAAGATTAGGAACACAGAGAATTACAAAGAATAAAATTCTTAGGAATTAGCATAACCAAAGAGGTGAAATTTGTACAATGAAAGCCATAAGACATTTCTGAAAGGTATTAAAAAAGACAAACATAAATAGAAAGATATCTTATGTTCATGAATTGGAAAACTTAATATTGTTGTCAATATTTCTGAAAGTGTTGTCCACATTTAATGAAATTCCTATCGAAGACCCAATGATGTATTTTGCAAAAAGAGAAAAAGCCATCTTAAAATTCATCTTGAATCTCAAGGGACCCTCAGCCAGAACAATCCTGAAAAATAAGAGCAAAACTGTACTACTCACACTTCCTGATTTCAAAACATACTAAAAATGAAGGGAATCAAAACTATGTGGTACTGGCATAAGGACAGACAGATAGACCAATGGAATGGATCGGAAATAATCCTTCACAAATTGTTCACGTGATTATCAACTTAGAGTTCCAGGATAATTTAATGGAGGCAAAAATGGTCTTCTCAATAAATGCTGCTGAGAAAACTGGCTATCCACATGGAAAAGAATAGAACTGGGCACTTGCCTAATATCTTATATAAAAATTTACTAAAAATCAATTTATGGCTTATGTCCTAAAACTACAAAACTCTTAGAAGTAAACATAAAGCAAAAGATTCATGACATGGATTTGGTGGTTGTTTATCGGTTATGATACAAAAAGCATAGATAGTAAATAGAAAATAGATGAATTCTTGAAAATTTAAGAATCTCTGTTCATCAAAACATAATATCAATACAGCTAAAAGTCTACCTGCAGAATGAGAAAAAATATTTGTAAATAATGTATCTAATAAGGGATTAATATCCATGATATATAAAGAACTCTTAAAACTCAACAACAACAAAAAAATCCAATTTAAAATGTACGAAGGACTGGAATAGACTTTTCTCTTAAGAAGGTATACAAATGGCCCATACACACATGGAAGGGTAATCATCACTAATGATCATGGAAATGAAAAACAAATTATAATGAGATACCACAGCATTAGGTTGGCTACTATCAAAAACATTAAAAATATAAAATGAACAATGTTGGTGAGGATGTGGAGAAATTGGAACTCTTATGCACAGTTAGTAGGAATGTACAGTGGCTATGAAAAATACTATAGCAATTTCTCATAAAGTTAAAAATGGAGTTACTATATGACTCAGTAATTCTACTTCTGGGGATACACCTAAAATAAATGAAAGTAAGGACTGCAACAGATATTTGTGCACCTGTATTCATAGCAGCATTATTCAGAATAACCAAGTACTAGAAGCAACCTAGTGTCCATTTATAGCTGACTGATCAAACAAAAGGTGGTATATGAATACAATGGAATATTACTTGTCCTTAAAAAGAAAAAGGAAATCCTGATGCTACAACATGGATGAACCTTCAGGACTTTATGTTAAATGAAGAAAGTCCATCTCAAAAAGACAAACACTGTATTATGTACCAACATGAAGCATCTAAGTAGTCAAACTTACAGAGACAGAAAGAAGAATGGTAGTTGCCAGATACTGAAGAGGTGGAACGGGGAGTTGGTATTTAATGGGCACAGAGTTTCAGTTTTCCACTGAAGAGAGTTCTACTGATGGTGGTAACGGTAATGCCAATGTGAATGTACTTAATGCCACTGAGCTGTACACTTAAACATGATTAGTACAGTAAATTTTATGTTATGTATATTTGATACAATAAAAAAATTAGAAAAAAATAGATACCCCTTATACTATAAATCCCATAATTCTCAATACAAAACTAGTCTTTTTTATAAGCAAACTTGACTGCTTTCTGTTTGCTAAAAAGATGCAGTTTTAAAGACTTATTGAGGTTTTCGAAGTATGTGGGCATGTGTACACCTGTGTGTCATGAGTTGGTTTCTTTGTTAGCAGTGCTAAGATGGAGTCTGGAGTTCAAGGTGTCTGTTAGACATCAACACCTGTGCAAAGAGGTGGCAAAAGAAGAAATGGGCAAGGAAAAAGTGGTATATGAAGCAGGCCCTCCCTAGCCTCACCTAAACCAGTGGGGAGCTCTGGATCCAATAATATCCATCAAGATTTTTCTGTGTTGAGTGGAAAAAGCAGTGCCCTTCTATTCCTGTCTTGCTCAGGTAGGAGGTACAGGCTGCCCAGGATAGGTCTGACCTTTAAGGAAGCAGGTCTCGGGAACTGAAATCCATTCTGAAGTAGTGATGGCTAGACACTGTTTGCTGACAGTCACCTACTCCACAGTTGGGCAGCAAGCCCTTCCTTGAAGGGTAACCTGAGAGGTGCAGGCATATCTGTCTACCAAAATACATGTGTGTTACTCCAGCTTCACTCCACACACACATAGATTTAATTTAGCACAGAGCCATGATTTTCCTTAATGATAGGTAACCCAGGCAAGATCATCCAACCTTTTTATATATACAGTATTCAGCCATCAAGAGGGCTATGGACTCTGCCAACCAGGTAGCAAACCAACTTGACTTTTAGAGGCAAAAATAAAAACAGAAGAGGTAAATAAAATTAGAGCAATGAGACTCTTCTGCAAAATCTAGGGTTGAAGTGAGGGGACCATTGGTTCCTGGGTATTTTGATATAATGGGACTGTAAAGCAGCTTCCAAATTACATTTATTAAGCTCTTAGTGTGTGTGCTAAGCAATTTATACTTTGCTATGTCATTTACACCTCACAACAACCCCAGGAGCTCAAGACCATTATTTTCATCCCCATTTAATAGATGAAAAGACTAAAGTACCATATAATTCCTCAAGGTCCCAGGGCTATCTAGCTGTGAGGCAGAAACAGGAGTATTAACACCCAAGTAATCTAGCCCACAAGAGTTTTAGCTACTCCCTGAGGGCCTGCTAATTTTTCTGAACAGAAGTACTGGGGCGGTTTCTTTGAAGTGATATAACAATGCAAATGAGAGCAGACTAGATATGTGCATTTTAGGAATTCAGGATTGAGTTCTCAGGTCTGGTCCCTGACCTCAGGAAATCCATCAGGCAAGACTTCCTCATACAAAATGTGAAGCATACAGCACGGTAGTTCCTGCAGACATGTTTATGAAGTAGTGATGGATTTGTGAGGGAGAAGGAATCTCATCCCACAGAAGGGTTTGCTATCAGATGGGCCTTGATTTCTGGTTTCTCTCTGTTTGTTGTTTTAAGTTGACAAATCACTGCACATGGTAATCAGATTAGGGTAATTAGCATGACCATCATCTCAAATACTTACCACGTCTTTGTGTTGGAAATATTCACATATCCTCCTTTTGGCTGTTTGCAACTATATACGTGTATTACTGTTAGCTCCAGTCATCCTGCAGTGGCACAGAATACTAGGAACTTATTTTCCTATCCAGCTCTCATTCTTTTAGTTTCTCTTTTGAAAAAAGGGACGATCTAGTGACACAGGATGCACACTCCTGTGAGGTGGCCGTCTGCCGGGTGCATTTGCCACCCGGTAGGAATCTGAGTCAGTAAACTCATTTGGGACACCAACGTAAGACATGACCATTATCCCACAACTGTAAAGCTGCATTTGTGTTCTTAATGGGCAAGATGGGAGCACCACAAGGTCTGGTGAGGGCCTCCTCTTTAGGAGAGAAGTTGAAGTGCCCATTTTTTTAATTACTTGCAACCAGAGGAGGATGTAGCCTGGAGAGTGACAGCGCTGCCCTGTTCTCACTCTCCCTGTGGCTTTTCTGTACCCCCCACTCACTGTAGCCTGGCTGCTGAGAAGGGATTTAACTAAAAGTGAGAGGTGAGATTTGGTGATGAAACATGAAACTGAAAAGTCAGTAAAAGAAATCATCTTTGAGAGTGAGGTTTAATGCCAACTTCTACCCTGAGGGGCCTTGTCACTTCAAGCCTTTAATACCGGGCCTGACAAATATTTAGAAAATGTTCAGGCCTGAACCATTTTGCACAAGGAGAGGACGAGCTGCCCTGATAGATTTTTTTTTCTCCTTCATCTCTCCTATCTAGGATCTTCTGAATCCTGCGGAGGACACATAGATCTCAGAGGCTATTCCATGCCGGTGTTTGGTGCTGGGAGAGAGAGATAATGAAACAGGGGTGAAGCAGACCTTCCCAGAAGTCAGAGAGCAGAGATAAGGAGGATGTGGCTGTCTGCTCAGGGAAGTGGAAAGGGAACCTCTTAGTGGGCTTAACCTTACGAAAGGGCAATCTCTGGTGGCACTGGCATGGAGATTCTTCCAAGTATTTAAGTACTTACTGGTACTTTAACTAGGGAACCAAATACTTGGAGATGACTTAGGTTCTTGTCCCAAGAAGGATATAAAACATTTGGGGAGGTGAGCACCACTGTCATGAAATAGAAAAATAATTGTGGGAGGGTTGTATGCTACTACTGCTAAGATGGGCAGTGGTTTCCTCAGTCTTTTTTTCTTTTTCTTTTTTCTAATTAAGGGTCACCCAGTTCCCACATATGTAGGGAGAGTCAACAAGGAAGCGCAGCTCAGGTTACAGTGTAGAGGTGGAGGCTGGAAGTCTGACGTCCAGCCCCCTTTCTGTTCCCTACTCCTGCCTTCAAAGGCCCCATCATCAAGTCTAGGGTTTCTTTCTCAAAAGGCATACAGGAACTCTGGGAAAGAACTTAATGTGTAAGGAGTGTTTTTTTATCATAATTTAATATCATGATAATTCCATGGAGAGAGCAACCTCAATCTCTACTTTATGGATAAGGAAACCGAGACATGGACGGGCTGCACAGCTGGATCAAAGATCTCCCTCCCTGCTGGTTTTGGAGCTGGCCTGTGAACCCAGGCCTCCAAACCTAAGCCCCTGTGCCCCCTGTCACTCTGCAGTAGAACAGATGCTGGTGTCCCACACAGTGTAGGAGGTCTGGGAGACCAGGAAGGCCTTGAGAAGAAGACAGGAAATGAGCCCTGGAATCCACTAGGGATTTGAGTCTCTGCAGGGACATTCCTAGTAAGAAGACTAGTCAGAGCAGTGGCTGGGAGTGAGCAAATAAATCTGGCTTGAAAAGCAAGTTTGGGTTGGTCTATGAGGGTTTACAGCCCAAGGTAATCTTGAACTCTGCAATCTGGATAGTCAGTGATAATGGGGACACTGTAGGTTCTTAAGCAGGGTGGGGCTGAGCAGGGTTTTAGGCAGGTGTGTCTGTTCATGGAAGGCAGGGTGTCTGGGTAGAGCAGTGGTTCTCAACCTGTGGGTCACGACCCCTTTGGGGGTTGAACGACCCTTTTATAGAAGTCACCTAAGACCATCCTGCATATCAGGTATTTACATTACAATTAATAACAGTAGCAAAATTATAGTTATGAAGTATAAACAAAAATAATTTTATGGTTGGGGGTCACCACATGAGGAACTGTATTAAAGGGTCACAGCATTAGGAAGGTTGAGAACCACTGGGACAAATCATGGTGCTGGCATCAGGGAACCCAGCTAGGAGAAGGCTGTGGAATTGTTGCCTGGGATGTGGTAGAACTGTTCTGGCTGGGAAGGCTGAGAGGCTGCAGAGGCTAGGAGAGGCTGAAAGGCTGAGAGGCTGGGAGAGGCTGGGAGAGGCTGAAAGGCTGAGAGGCTGCAGAGGCTGGGAGAGGCTGGGAGAGGCTGAAAGGCTGAGAGGCTGCAGAGGCTGGGAGAGGCTGAAAGGCTGAGAGGCTGGGAGAGGCTGAGAGAGGCTGAAAGGCTGAGAGGCTGGGAGAGTTTGAGAGGCAGAGGGGCTGGAGAGGCTGGGAGGGGCTGAGAGGCTGAAGAAGCTGAAGAGGCTAGGAGAGGCTGGAGAGGCTGGGAGGGGCTGGGAGAGGCTGAGGTTGAGGGGCTGGAGAGGCTGGGAGAGGCTGGGAGAGGCTGGAGAAGCTGAAGAGGCTGGGAGAGGCTGGGA
>NW_003852410.1:27941125-28122012 GCF_000181295.1 Otolemur garnettii
GGCTGGGAGAGGCTGGGAGAGGCAGGAGAGGCTGGGATGGGCTGGGAGAGGCTGGAGAAGCTGAAGAGGGTAGGAAAGGCTGGGAGATGCTGATAGGCGAAGCCTTTCAAAGGCAGATCCTGGACAGCACAAGTGAATAGTTATGGATTGGGGTAAAGAGGGTAGAGACAAATGACTTCTGGAATGTGAATCTGAGACTGTGGGTGGGAGATGGTGTTGGGATGATGTTGGTGATGGATCTAGTGCCTGGGACTAAAATTTGCCTTATGTTTATGGAGTGCCAGGCATTGTTCTAGGCTCTCACATATGCTATCAGACTTAGTCTGTCCATAAACCTCCAGAGCAGATATTCTGATTATCACCTGCCCCTTTTTTTATACAGGAGAAAACAAGATACAGAGAGGTTTAGGAATTTGGCCAAGATCCTGCAGCTGATGGATGTTGGGGGCAGTATTCCCACCTGGGCTTATGGCTCCAAACCCATTCTCTTGTCCACTGTGCTCAGCTGCTCCCTCTTGGAAAATGAGCCAGTGTGGTGACAGGAACAGAGAAGACCTGTGCCCAATTTTGATAGAGAAAACCAGTTCTCTCAACATTTATGTTTACCTGCATAAGCCAGAATTTGTCAAATAAAATTCCACAGGACAATTATGAAAGATCTCATAAAAAATGTACAGATTCTACTGAGGATTGAAAATATTTAGAAAAAAATATTGCATCTGTAATGAACATGTGCAGACTTTTCTTCCCATTATTATTTCCTCCGCTGTATAGTATAACAACTACTTAATATAACATTTACATTGAATTAGGCATTATAAGTCATCTAGAGATGATTTAAGTTATATAGGAGGATACATGTAGGTTATAAGGAAATGCTACACTATTTCGTACCAGAGACTTGAGCATCCTTGGATTTTGGCATCTGTGGGACTTTCTGGAACCAATGCCCCACAAATGCCAAGGGACAGCTATATTTGTTCAGGAAAGGTGACCTAAAATTGATTAGCCTCTGTACTCCAGGGCTACTCGGGCATTTTGTTTTAATAGAATAATGTGCCTGAGAATTGCCAGGTGATGACCATATAAGCAGTATCTCCTAAGCAAATTTGAAAAAGGTAACTTTTCTTTCCCCACAGAAAATTCACTTGTGTTTCTGCAAACATTGCAGAGCAGAATGTAATTTGGGTTATGACAGCATAGACATGGAGTGAGTTTAGGACTAGAAGTAGCACTACAACAAGTCAAATTTTACCACGTAGAGTTAAGAAAGTGTCTTAATTACAAGCTGAGGCTATTCTAGCCTTTGCAGGAGCCTCGTTTAGTCATCACTCAGACTTGGCAGCGCTGTTCCAGCCCCTCCAGCTCAGTCTCTGCATCTCTCTTGATAGGCGGCTTCCTGCTGAGTCCCTGTGTAGCACACATGGCCGTCATTCTTTCTCCCCACTAGAAAGTGGCTGCACCTGCTCACAGTCTGGGCCCAATTACTCTCGAAAATTTGGACTTCACTTGCCACACTAAAGCAACAGTCCTCGAGCCTGTTCAGCCCATGATAATTTGATTTCTAATGACACTCCTAATGAGGCTGTGTTCCCCATTCTCATGCAGAAGGAAAACTGTAGGGCCAAGCTTATGTGGTGTGTGCAGAGGACAGGTGCCTTCTAGCATGGGGGGCTATGGAAGAAAGTAAAATTCCCAAGTGGGTTTGCTGGGTACTGTGGCATCTGACATCCTTATCAGCCAGCCGCCACTGCCACCCACCTACTGGGTCTCCTACTTTATTAGCTGAGCCAGCACAAGTATGTCAAACCAGCACTAAGCACCTTTGAAGGGATATAGTATGATTCACTTTCTTCCTTGTGCAGTAGTCACTAAGGATGAGAAGACCACCCTGCCTAATTGTCTGGGTGGTGCAAAGAAGCTCAGCCTATGAAATTTGGAGAGAATCACAGAACATCTACTCATCTTCCAGTCTCTTGATGCATCTAGCAAGAAAACTTCTCCACACAATACTAAATAGTACCTCCCAGACATTCAAATTTCCTTCACCTGAGTCTTATCAATTTCATAAACTCAAGGGGAGGCCTCTATCTAAGGTATGATGTCCTCATTGATATTCATGGATATCTTCATTTTAGGCTCCATAGGGAGTGAGGAGAGGATGGTATCTGGGTGCCCAGACAAAACTTCCTGGGGCCATTTGGAAACCATCTTCTCCTGGATGAGTTTTGCCCCATTGACTCAACTTCAAGCTAAAAGGGCTCTCTCCTTCCTCTTTCCTGTTCCTTTAGTAATATAACACATGGCCAAGAATTAATCATCCAATATTCTATTTCCTTAAAACCCTGGAACACACTTTTCAATATGGCAAGGAAAGAATAAGCTTAATGAGCAAATGGTCTTCAAATATTTGGATATTTCTTTCTAATGTATCTCAAAGGGATCTCAATATGGTATTATGATACAAAGAAATAATTCACAGAGCAGCAAATTGGAGTCTTTAGCTAGGCATATGGGGAGACATGTTGGAGAGTAATGTCTCTACTCCTTCTCTAGAAGTTGCCTTGTGGTAGGTCAGGACCTAGTGTTTCATGTGTGGAAACATAAACTGATCTACCCACAGAATTAGGATCATCCATGATAGCTCAGATTAACATCCATACAAATGTCAACAAATTATAGCTTTAGAATAAAATAGTTCTTCTTTTTGTCTCTGCAAGTATAAAAAAACAATCCATGCAAAGAATCTTATTATGAAGGTGAATGAAGATGATGAGAACTTCATTTGGAGAGCAAAATAGCATTGGACAGAATGAGTGGGAAAAGGAATAAAACTACATTGATGGAGAAAGGAATATTATCAGTCTTACTTTCTTCTGCATCTAAAGTTTTCAAGTCTTGTTTGACATTTAAACCATTATCTAGATCCTAAAAGCTTAACCTATTAAAGAACTAAAGTTGAAAATCTATGTTAACGATTATTTTGGCCCAGGCTGATATAAGTCAAAGGGCCTTTGATCCACACAATCAATGTATGGAGAGGAGATTGTAACTCTTCAGGAAAGATTATCTTTGCAAAGATGGAAGACTGGGGTATTTACAGAACAAGGTTTGCATGAGTAAGTTGTATCTATGAATGTCTACATAAAATTGGGTTGGTCAAAGTCATTGTAAACAACAATAACAACAGGAAAATCACTGCTAACACAATGTATTAATTAATTTAAAACTATTTGGGAATTTGAGAAATTTGCTATTTGATTTCTAACAACTTATTTAATTAAATTTTATATAGCTGGATAAGATATAGATCTTTATGTCTATAGACTTATGCATTGATATGTCTTTCTAGGTGTGTGTATCTAGCTGTTACAAACTGAAAGTTTGTGCTCCCCCAAGTTCAAATGTTGAAATCTAGTATCCATTGGAGGTAATAGGAAGAGGGACCTTTGGGAGGTAATTATGCCCTGAGGATACAGCCCTCATGAATGGGATTAGTACTGTAAGACGAGGCCAGAGAGAGTTCGCTCCTTCAGGTGAGAATACAGTGAAAAGTTGGTGGTCTCCAGTCTGGAAGAGGGCCACACCAAAACCAACCATACTAGCATCCTGATCTTGGATTTCTAGTCTTTAGACTTGTGGGAATAAATATTTGTTTATTTGCCACCCAGCCTATGAAACCTTGTTATAGCAGCCCACACTGACTAATACTCTGTCTCTCTGTTGTTTAATACTCTGCCAGCCACCATGGAAAGCATCTCCCATACATTATCTCACTTAATCCCCATAAAACATCACAAATGGAACAGTGGATTGTGCCATAATGTAAATGAAGGCATTGGAGTCAGAAATCACCTAAAGTATTAATAAATAGACAAACTGGGACTTGAACTCAAGTCTTCTTCCTCTCTCACCCAGTATGCATGACCAGTTCATTGTACCATCTTCTTTTTCCCTTTTGTGTCTTTGGATATTTTGTGGACACATACATGGCAATATTACATTCTTGAAGATTATTTTACGAAATTTGTCATGGGCTTTATATTAGTTTCCCAGGGCTTCCATAACAAAGTACTGTATATTACAAACTGGGTGTAGTTTAAAATAAAAGCGAGAGAGAGCAAGAAATGTACTACCATAGTTCTGGAGGATAGAAGTCTAGATTAAAGTGTTGGGAGGGCCAGACTCCCTCCATAACCAGTAGGGGAATCCTCCCTTGCCTCTTCCCAGCTTCTAATGGTTTGCTAGGAATCTTTATTACTTCATGGCTAAGGGCTGCGTCACTCCAATCTCTGCCTCTGTGGTCACCTGACATTCTCCCTATGTATCTCCATCCTCATACAGCTGTTGTTGTATAAGCACATTGGTTGTGTAAGTTTAGGGGTTCACCCTTCTTCATTGTGACCTCATTTTCACTAACTACATCAGCAGTGCTATTTTTAAATAAGATCATGTTTTCAGGTAGTAGTGATTAGGACTTCAGCATTATCTTTTTGGAGCTGGGAGTAGAGGAAGAACCTACTTCAACCCATAATAGGCTAATTCTCTTATACTAATGTATACTCCACTGTAACTGACCCCATGCAATTGCTGTTACCTAATGTATCATGTATACCTGTGCTCCGGAGATCATCAAATATCATTGTCAAGGAGTTAAGAGATCCAATGTAGTTTCAGTAAAGGCAAATGTTTTAGCTCACATAACCATACTGTTTGCTGTGTTTTCAGGAACCACCGGATTTAGGAGCTCAAAGGCATCAGGGCTCTTACTCTCACAATATTTCTCGGTTCTTGCCTGCCTGTTGACTTCATCCATAAACAGGCTTTCACTCCAGGATAAGGAAGACAGCCCTTAGGAGTCCCAGATTCATTTGACATTATGGCATAAGTTGTAAATGAGTCTTTGCTGTTGAATAATTTGCATATTAGCCTTGGCTGTAGTAATAACCAACACCCAAATAAACAAATATTTATTTCTCACCCACAAGTCTGGTTGGCACTGGCTCTTCTTGGCTCTGTTCTAAGACCAAGGCTGAAGGAGCCCAGGAAACTTCATCCGTGCCACGTATCTCACAGCAGGGGACACAAACGCAGAAGGTTGAGTTAAGCCTTGTAATGTCCTTTAAAGCTACTATTTGCACTTAGGTATTTCATAACAGTTTACATTCCGTTAGCCAAAGAAAGTCACGTGGCCACACCTGACACCAGGGTGAGAAGTCACAGTAAGGTAGGGACATATAAATCTCTTCCTAGAGGAAGAACAAATAGGGAAGAATTACAACTTACCACAGTGAGGTAGGGGTTAAGTTGAAGATAAGCTTCTCTGTGACTTGATGGTGGAAAAATGACGGGGAAGAACCTCAAGTAACTATTATCTCTGATTTACCTCTTGCCCATGACTTCTGAAACTAAGGGGACACTACCCAATATTCTAACTAATAAGTTCATGAAGTGGTTCCCACAAATCAGCCACTTAATGGAGGGATGCCAGAGGAAGGCTGGGTTCTGTGTGAACTTAGAATTTCTGAAGCAAACAGCATGGATTGCCTATAATGCATGTCAAGGGAGTGAGTGGATCACCGGGTCAGGAGTAGCAGGTTAATTTACCCAGGTCAGGGGATGACAGGCTAATTACTGAGCAGCCATGGGGAGGGAGGATGAGTAGTTGAGCATCACCATTTGTTCTGCTGTTCCCAGCTGCACTCTATACCCCATCAGCTTTTGGTTGCAAACTGAATCCTAGCCTAGGTGCGAAAGGGGAGAAATACGCTTTAGGCAATGCCTGTAGCACCCTACTCCCTAGCAGTTTTTTGTTTGTTTGTTTGTTTGTTTGTTTTGTTCTTTTTATTGTACATAACTACCTGCTTCTGCCTTAACTGGCCTGGGTCCATGTTACTTCCAACAGAGTCCCATGCCCTGCTATATTCATTCCCAAGCTTATTCAGGAAGGAGGGTGCTCAGGGGTTGTAGTTATCTAGCAGGGTTTTGCTACTGGTACCGGTACTGGTACTGGTGCTTCTGCACCTCTGTCTTGGAAAAATAGTCCCACAGCACGGGGCTGAGTCAGTCTAAGGACGACTAATAGCTGTGCTTGCATTTGTGTAAATGCAGGGGGAGAGGGTAGTGACTATAGGGACAGGCTCTGCACTTAGGCAGCTTGGCTTCTATTCCAGTTTCATGACCTCTTTGACTCAGGCCAGCTCCTTAACCTTTCTAAGTCTTGACGTCTTCATCCATCATGGGAAGATAATAATAGTGTAAAAAGTTGCCCTGAGGATTCAATGAGATAATCCATACAAGGCACTAATAAGCAGCAAGCCCCTGGTAAGCACTCAATAAACGATTATTACTTTCATCATCATCGTCATATCATCACCATCATTGTAGATAATGGTGGTGATGATAATTACACCAATGATGTATCACTGACATTTCACATCAGTAATAAGGCTTCATAATGTAAATGGTTAATGTTCATCGAAGACTTTCTCTATGCCAGGCATACTGATTGAGCTCATCTCAAGAGCATCTTGACAAAACCCCTAAGAGCAGGTATGTGACCTCCCATTTTGCTGATGAAGTAACTAAAATTCATAGAAATTAATCTCTTGCCAGGGTCACATACTTGGAAAGAGGGAAAGTGAGTCTTTCCACCTGGGAAGGCTGGCTCTACGGCCCAGCTCTTAACTTTAGATACCATGTGTTGTGGGATAACAGAATTATAGCTCAAATCAATGTTTCTTTGGAATCAGAATGCCTGGAAAAGTTTTAAACACCAGCCCCCCACACACACACACACGCACTTCTGCTTCGTTGGTACACACAGGAGAAAGCAGTCATGCTGTGCTGAAAGCACCAGCCTTGTGTCCACATTCTGTGTAAATCACCCACTGAACAAATGACCCATTTAGAAAGGCTGGCTGCTGTGCACAATTGAAGCCTCCTAGGGTGCTTAACTGTAAGTCTTTCTGAGGGCCAGCACTATTCCTTTGCAAAAGGCCCCTGTCAGAGGTCTGCTGAGATGGCTGTCTCTGCTGTGGTTGACCTGGTCCACAGATAATGAGGGAATTTATGATGTTGCATTTAGTGTTTAGACTATGGAAGAATGGAGGAGCTGGAATGCTTTTTCCTATAATGATTAATTTCGGGCCTGTTGGGAAAAACTGCACACTGCAAGAGATTTTTCAACAACCTCTGACTGCTTTTTGAATCAAAATGTAACATTTTCAGGAAACAGTTTTGACATGGCACAACTTGGAGTTCCCTAAACAGGGAGCCAATTATGTCTCTACTTAGCACTGGGCTATCTCAGAGTGCCTGGAAACATCCGATGGAAGTTACATATTCTTTCCCAGCTTTTCCCCAAATGACAAGTTCCCTTAAATTTCCTTCTTTTGCCTTTAAAATGTAGATTGTCTAATTTTCTAGATTTTCTCCAATGGAATAGGTATACAAATAAACATTTGTATTTAGTATTTGTGTGTACTATAGTTTCGGATTACTTTGATTATCTTAGCAGTTGATGTAGATTGTCATAGCAAATTAGGTTATTCTGGATAATACCTTCCCTCTATTTTAGTAAAATAACACATGAAGTTTATTTCCCATGTACACCAACTCTTTTGAGGACCTAGTGTCTCTTCAGGGCCCAGTCCCTTGCTAGCTCCCTTACAAGAGACTCAGTCTTCTGTGTTGTATAATTCTAACATTTGAGCTTTAGCCTCCACATCATTGAGACAGAGAGCGAGCTTGAAAATCATGTACTGGCTCTCCAATGGTTTGGGCTTTAAGGTAGCCTTTTCACTCAGCGTTCCTGAGTCAGAACTGGTCAGAGTGGGCTCACTTATCTGCAAGGGAACTGGAAGTGAAATCGAGCACATAGATGTTTATGGAACAATAGATACTTTTTTTCCATGCCACCTAATTCAATTAATTCTACTTTACAAGAGTAGATAATCAGATCATGCATGCTATACGGCCAGAATGGGAGAAAAAAAGGAGGTATAGATTCTTCTGGCTGAGACAGATCTTAATTTTTTTTTAAATATTTCAGAATATTATCGGGCTACATACATTTTGGTTACATAGAATGCTTTCATATATTTTAAGTCAAACTTATAAGTATGTCCTTCACCCAGAACAGTGTTGTGAGAATGGTCTCCAGTTCCATCCAGGTTGTTACAAAAGATACTAGCTCAACATTTTTTTATTACTGAGTAGTATTCCATGGTATACGTACGTGTTTGCTGTAATTAACCACTACTTTCTTTTTGATATCCAGTTGGTACCATATACATGTAAAATAAGCATAATTCTGCAAATTATTTATTAATCTATCTATTTATTTAGGGTTTGTTTCTTCACAAGTATTGCCATTAAACTAAAGAGCCTCTGAAATAGAATTAAGAAGTTAAATTAGGGTCTTCCTTCTCCTCAAAAAAATTTACACATCACAGAATTAGTTCCTTGAGTAAATTTGTCTTGCTTATTAACTAAGTGACTTGGTCTCACACACACACATGCACACACGCAGTGACAATGGTTTAAAAAGAAAAGCCTAAAAAAAAAAAAAAAAAAAGAGAGAGAGAGAGAGAGAGAGAGAAAGAAAGAAAAGTCTCTACTCCTTAAAAAGAAAGTATAAAACTTAACAAACTGCTTTCCTTAAAAAACCAAATAATTTCCCCATAAATTTGCTTTACCCAAGGTCATGATTGTTATGTTGTTTTTCAATGAGTGATGAGTTATTTTTCTCAGCTGAAAGACTTAATGTAATTTATCCCAAGAAGTTAGGCAAGTACTTGGGGAGGTCTATGTGAACGTGTCATATCTGGCATCCTTCTGGGACCTTTGCATCACTATCGAAGAAGATTCAAACTTCAGATAACCATACAATCACCATACTTTATCATCTGCAGCCACATACACTTGGCTGGGATAACTTTCCTTCAGAATGTAAAGAAAGTTGTCAATGACTAAGAGATACATCAAATACACTTTGAGAGTTGTAGCAGAAAACCAAAATTATATCGATTTCTTAGAAGTTACTGAAGCAGCACAGTAACTTTCATTCTAGATTTTCCTCCTTATTAGGGCACATGCCAAAGGGAAAACGTCTTCAATCCTGGAGGCAAAGAAAAGATGATTTATTTATTTATTTTTGTTTCTTGCTTTTGATGACTTTCTTTTTAAATACGAAGATAGAAAAATGGATCATAGTCTAGCAATAGATTTAAAAATGAAAGATCAAATGAAGCATCCATTTTTTGCCTTAAATACCAAATAATCTGTTTTATATCTACGTTTTTCACAGAATTGAACATTTTGTTATTTCATGATGTTGCCAGAGTGTGGCTTTTTATTTTAATTTTAGGAAAGATCAAAAAGAATTCTTGTATAAGTCTCTTGAAATGGGATAGAAATATACCTCTAAGTGCTTCCTCAATGTAAGGTGTTGTGATTCATCTCAAGATGAGCAATTTATGATCAAATGTCAACTTTGTAGAGATTGATGAATTTCAACTGGAAAGGCTTAGATGAGGTGGATGGTAGAGAGCAATCCAACAAGAATTACTTTAAAGAAAGTTTAAAAATATTTATTATCAATTTATCTTCTATTATTTGTGCCTATCCAATCCAAAGTAGGTGAAAACTGAAAGATTCAGACAATTGAAAATGTTAATTTATCATATCACAGTTACATTTTGGCATCAGACAAATTTAAGTGGTGACCACCCATGGGTGACCTTGTCCCTTTTCTTCTCTGAGTTTCAGTTTCCTCATCTATAAAACAGAGTTGCCTGTCCTATCTATGCCAATTAGTAAGTGATAAAATCCACAGAAAGCACTCTCAGTACTGGCGTTTATGTGACTATTATCACATATTTGTGCACACATCCACTGTCACCCAGCAGACTGACATTCGATGCCGTGTTAACCACACCTCTCAGTGTCCTGTAGCACAGCACTTTGTATCCAGTAGACAATCGGTAATTACGTGCTGATGTTCTGTCATAGAAATGTCTGTTATTTTTGCCATCTCTGACTTTAGATGTCATTCTCTTAGACTGTTATTTCAATTTAACTCAGCAGTTTGTCCATCACGGTTGAATAACTGACCAGTAACAGTGAAAGAAATCAGTTGAACTTGTTCTCTGACTGCAGTGCCCAGTTTTTGCCTAAAATGAGGGGAAGAATGACCCCAAGTAGCACAGGAACTGCCTTGGTGGGGTGGCGGCTAGGGGTTGGGGGTATATCATTTATGGCTATGAAAGGAACATTGCCTAGCATGGAGTCAGGCTCAAAAGCACTTAAGAAATATTGCATTACTGGCTTGTGTTAGTGACTGACATAGAAGGCATATTTGACAGTTTACCCATCGATATCACTGCTTTTAATTGGGTGAAGGGGATTTGAAATCTGAAGCTGTTGAATGAGGCATATAGCAAGGAAAGCAGATCATCTGTAGGAGGGTCCCAAAGATGCCATGAGGTGTACTAATTATTTGCTAAGTAGAACTTCAGTCCTAAAAAATAAACGACAACAACACAGTTTTGTTGAAAGATTTGCAATAATTATTGAGCAAAGCCTTACCAGATTGCCAGAGCGGTAGAGGTCCTTGGAAATGTGGTAGGGTGTTTTTATTATACATACATATGTATATATGTGTGTATATGTATATGTATACATACCCACACACACACATTTATTTATTTTTTGAGACAGAGTCTTATCTCACTCTGTGGCCCTGGGTAAAGTGCTGTGACATCATAGCTCACAACAACCTTAAACTCTTAGGCTCAAGCAACTTGCCTCAGCCTTTTGAGTAGCTAGAACTATAAGTGTACACCACAACACCCAGCTAGTTTTTTTTTTCTTTTTTCTATTTTTAGTAGAGATGAGGTCTCGCTCTGGCTCAGACTGTTCTCCAGTTCCTGAGCTCAGGGAATCCACCCACCTTGGCCTCTCAAAGTGCTGGGATTACAGGTGGGTGCCACCTCACTGGGCTTCTGGGGAGTTTGTAATCATTACATTGATAATTGGCAGGCAGCAGCCAGGCACAGCAGATGTCCCACAGCGTATATGAGAGTCATGCACTAGACGCCCATGTATGAGATTTGCACACACTCATACACGTTGTTTCTCCTAAAATGCCAAAGTAGGGGTCAAGATCTACTCTGAGTATTGAGGAGAGGCACTGGAAGTTCATTTCTTCCTAGAGCCTAAGACTTAGTGTGACATACATGGATACCAAACATCCCATTATGTGACACACACTTAGGATACAGTGCGTAGACAGAGATCCCTGCCCTCATGGAGCTCATATTCTTGAAACAGCCAGTAAACCATAAATATAATGAGTAAAAACCTTATGTATTAGGCTTGGAGGTGGTAAGTGCAATGAAAAAACAAAAAGGAGATTAAGGAAAATGAGGGATTCTAGAAAAGGGAGGTATATTACAGTTTTAAAGTAGGGTGATCAGGCAAAAGACAGTAATTAAGATGTAGGTACACTCTCGTCTATTCTGAATACGGAAATGTACTGTGGAATTACA
Organism: Otolemur garnettii; assembly: GCF_000181295.1. Taxonomy (NCBI): domain Eukaryota; kingdom Metazoa; phylum Chordata; class Mammalia; order Primates; family Galagidae; genus Otolemur; species Otolemur garnettii. The sequence goes on from NW_003852410.1 coordinate 27,952,678, forward strand.
CCGGAGCTAACGGAAGAATTCATGTTTGGGAGGTTGCTTAAAACTATACTAATATAGTGAAATGAGCCTCAGCTGTCAAGATTCCTTATTTTTAGCAAGAAAGCAGCCCCGGGGACATTATGACTAATGATGGATAGATGCATAAATGGATAGATATGGAGAGATGAATGGGATGGGCGGATGAACATAAAATGGCTATGAAAATGGCCATCTAAAAATCAATAAGAATATCAAAACTTCTCATGCAGGGGTTTAGTTACTCCATGAATTCAGACTGGCAGCCCAGGTCGTCGGGGGAGGGTTGCAAAGCCTGGCCTGGGGCAGATTAGGTAAGTGATTCCATTGATTTGTATCCCTCCTTCACCCAAGGTCCCTGTGGGAACAGGAGTCCTTTCTGGAATGAGCCTAACTCATGTATGTGTAAAAGATAAACTGCAGCCTTCATTCAAAGCCTGATCCTTAAACTGCCTCTTACCTTAGACATAGCTTTATTTTTCTGCAGAAACAATGAATTAGATGAATGAGCCTGAGCATTTTTCTGAGTGTTCAATACACCAGGCTGGGGAGCAAATTGACAATGGAGAAATTCTCAGGGACAGATGTGGCCAATGTTCTCAGCTTCTCTCTCCTCCTCTGAGGCCACGGAAGTGAAATAAAATGGCTAAAGTTACAAGAGGATTTATTTCTCCTCTGAACCACAACAGAACTCAACTATCCCCCTAGAAATTGAAGTTGTCTGCAATAATAAATGAAAGTGCCATTAAGACCCATCAAAGCCCATAGGAAGTTGTTCTGCCAAAGGAAACATCCATTTAAAAAGCGCACTTGAAAAGAAAATGACAAGGCCTGAAATTAAAGATCAAACAAGTAGGGATGATCTTCATAGAAAATCCATCCAGAGAAGAAATATGAACTAAAGGAAACAGGCAATAATACAGTAGCATATGCACTATTGAAAAAGAATAAAACCCTCTACAAGTCAGCAGGAGAGGATGCTGTTTAGTGCTAGTCAGACAGTAGGAGGCCCCGGAGGGAGGCTGCAACACTTCAAACAGCAAACTCAACCAAACAAACAGAACCTTTGCTCTGTTTTACCAAAACATACACAGCACTGCAGATTTCAAAAGTTCTTTGAAAGCCCCTTTGCAGAACTGGCTGGAGAATCCTAACAGCAAAGCTTCCCAATAGGAAAGTCTGGAAAGGCTTAGGAAAACCCCCAGAAGAAATTAGCCCATCACAGTGGTGTGAGTAGGGAGAAGGATTAAGGAAGGAATGGATGAAAGTAGATGAGGAAAGAGGATGAAGAAAAGTCAGTCAGCCAGGGCACCAGAGCGAGACTCCACCACTACAAAAAATTTTGAAAATTAGCTGAGTTTGGAAGCACATGCCTATAGTCCCAGAAACTTAGGAAGCTGTGGCAGAAGTCTCCCAGGAATTTGAGACTGCAGTGAGCTATGATTTTGCCACTGCACTCCAGGCTGGGTGACAGAGTGAGACCCTGTCTCTAAAAATGAAAGGAAAAGAAAAGTAGAAGTTGGAAACTAGCAGTGGGCATTTAAAGCACTTTATTTGCATTGGTCTAGTATCCTGAATCTTTGCAGCACTAATGTAGTCAGCACATCTACCTAAGGGGTGGTGGGGCTTGTCTCCCTTTAGCACATGACCCCTTTTGAAGGATCACATTCTACCCAAGCTAAAAACTCCGGCCACTAAGAATGCAAAAGGAATGTATGTAATATGAAATTATTATAAATGGAAAAGGAATGTAATTTAACATGAAATTCTCCCAGTTTGTTTACCAATAGTTTTATTGCATGGCTGCATGAAAATTATCAAAGGGTCTAATAATGCAGTGGCTGGCCTACTTTCTGTGGATATTCAAAGCTAATACACATGTTTGAGTGTGGGGTTTTGTGCTGGACACCTGGCAGATACTGTGGCCTTCAGTATACACACATCAGCTCTCAAGGCTACTGTGCCAGTGCATGGCAAACACCCAGTGCAAGGTCCCTGACTCCTCTTCTAAAGAGTTTCTACTTTGTGCCTCAATTCTTCCTGTTTTTTTTTTTTTTTTTTTTTTTTTTTTTTTTTTTTAACATCACTCTCTTTTGTTCTCTGTCACTCTCCTTTGCTCCTTTTCTCTTTCCACATTTAGGGAGGAAGCAACTCTAAGAATCAGTTCTGAGCCTGGCACTGGTTGCTTTGGCAGTGGGTACGTGGCAAGGGCAATAGAAGGCTCACTGAACGGCTGCTGGGTGCCAGGGAATGGTGAGCCGGCCTGGTTTGCACAGCCAGGCACTATCAGAGCTGAACCGAAGGAGAACTCAGCAAGGTGGGGGGAGCTCCACTTAACTTCTCATATGCTCCGTGGTGGGAGAGTCGTATTGCACTTCCCAGGGGGCACATGTGAGGAAGCCACACGGGTAGGCAAAACCACAGCTGTCTCCTTGTAGATGATGGGTGTTTTCCGCAGATTCCACCACAGGAAGCTAGCGGGAGGCACCTAATCTCCAGAGCACACTTCACACCCCACGATCCCAGCAAAGGTCATCTCTGAAGGCCAATAGCAGGAGTTTCAGCCTCCACAAATGTCCCTCATGCTAGCTTCCTTCCACCTGTCTGATTACTCCTTCTCAGGTTTTCCTTCTCGGGTTGGCTCCTTTGGCAACCCCTTAACTGTTGGGATTTCTCGGAATTTCTTCCTTAGCCTGCTTGCCTGCGTGTTGCCCCTCATTTGTCTGGTCTGCTCACGTGAAACCTGTCCTCATGGCGAGGCTTCACATTCAGCCTCTACCTTTCTCCTGAAACCTAGGCTCATATTTCTAACTGCTTCCTAGACATCTTTATCTGCACTTTGAATTCAGGAAGTCCCTAACTGAGATAATTCTTGTCTTCCCATAAACACCCCTTTCCTTTCATCACCCAAGTTGGAAATATGAAACTATCACCTCTTCTTACTTAATAAACTCAGTCAGCAGCAACTTCTGTAATTCTCTCTGTGTTGAATTTCTCACACTGTTCTGTTCTTTTTTCTTGCCCTGACTCAGACCCCCATCACCACCACTACCACTATAATTTGTACTCATCCTCTTATTCAGTATCACCAATAGGGATTTCTCTAAAAAGCAGAGATCATCAAATATTTGTGAAGGATCAGTGATAAATACATTAGGCTTTGTGAGTCACAGGTTCTCTGTAGAAACCACTCAACTCTGTCATTGTAGCACTAAAGTAGCCTTGAACAGCATATGAACAGACAAGAATTTCTGTGTCCTAATAAAGCTTTATTTGTAAGAATAAATGGTGGGCCTGATTTCGTCCATATGATATAATTTGCCCAACCCTGTTCTAAAGCATGAAAAGTTTCTTTCACCTGCATATCTTTAACTTCTTTTTGCCTAGGGAAGACAGTCTTAGTCATGGCTATGAATCATAGTCACCAGGGTGCAATGGGGCCTGGACATGCTGATATTTTTAAAGCTCCTAAGGTGATGCAGGTGAACACACATGTTGGAAAAGGAAAAGCCTTTAAAGATGTGCTTCCTGAATATTCATGGAATGTGAAGCACCTGGAGAACTCACTTTAAAATGTGAATTCATGAGCTGCATTCCTAGAGATCTAACAGGTTCCAAAGGGATAGATATCTAGGAATTGTCACCATCCTAGATGACTCCGAGAAGGCAGTCTAAGGATCACCTTCCGAGCAACACTGACACAGTGGGGCAAATTAAAACCTGTCAGTCCAGCACATACCGTATTCTTCCTGGTCAACTTGTGCAGTCTCTTCTCCAGCCATGGACTGCATTTCTCTCCTCCTCATCTACTCTGCCTTATTAATTTGTTCATAGTTCTCTTGTTATTATATTTATCATCAGTTATAAACATGGCTATCTCTTACGCTAGACTGTAGTTTTCCTCCAGGATGGAAACATCCTTGTATAACTATGCCTAACCAGGTGACCTGCACCAGGCAGGAAAGAATCAGATCTGCCCTGTGGCTTTCTGAGTACAAGTTCCGTTCAGTGGGGCTGGGTCCTGCATGAACAAGTGAGGTGCCTAATGTGGGATGAATGTGAAAAAAGCACGTTCTCTCAGAATTGTGCATGTACCAATGTGCACCTGTGTGACCTTGAATGCAACTGCTTCCCTGTAGGTTAGGCACCCAGGACCTTAAATCCTATGTCCCAGACACCTCTCAATTCACCCTAATCCCAGCTCTGCTGTTCAGGGTGACCCTTCTGAGGGCTGATTCCCAGATCAGCTACTTGGGCAGATCTCAAACTTGGGATCCTAGAGCCAGTGCACAAGCTGAGACACCTCCAGGAACCACCAGGAGGAAACTCCAATGAGTGAAGTGGGCTGCCTACAGGAACAATGGATGTGGGGGTTGGGGCAAATGCCCCTTTTAAAGAGGCAAGTAGCACTAAGCTTCTGCTGACTGCCTGCTGCTTCCTTCCTTACTTCCATTGTCTAGGGATTGAAAATAAATACAATGGAGAAAAATATTTGTTCTCACAGAGCTAACATTAGAACGGGGAAGGCAGATGATAAATAAGTAAAAGATAGTTTATAAGTGAAGGCGATAAGGAGAAAAATAAAGCACGGAGGAGGATTGGGAATGCTAGACAGGTTCAGAGGAGTGGAAAGGGTCATCACTCTGACCCCTTAACTGCTCTAGATTTTTCCTGCTTCTCCTTAGCCTGCCTGCCCCATTGTCAGGGTCAGCACGAGGATGTATCTGAAGCATCTTTTCTAAACATCAGTAACTTTACTTTGTACAGGCCCAGTGTTGCCAAATATGGTTCTTCTCCCAAGAGAAGTCAGAAGACTTCATTTTTCTATAAAAATCTCCTGATTTTTAAATACTGATAACTAATTCAATTGTGAAAACCTCTGCAAGGCTTAGAGAAAATATATCTGCAGACTCCACAGTCCTCTGGTCACTGACCTCTGTGTTACAGTCTTATGGTTCCAGTGATTCCTTGTGAAACATGCATAATTGTCAGTGTGAATGCATTTGGGTAATTGGGAATATTGATACGTTTGGTGTTAAATACACGTCTGTTATGTCACTCGTACTACAATGGAGAAGGCAGAGCTGAGTCCTGGGGGTGAGAGGTGGAGGTCGGGGCTGAGTAGGATGCTCACTGCACATGGTTGCTCCTCTAACATCAGCGGAGACGTTGGCACAGAGAGGATGGTAACCGGCCCGAGGCCACGTGGACATTGGTGGTGTAGCTGGACTCCTATGTTTTCCCTACTACTCCAGGCTGGTTTGAATAGTAAACACTGACAATAAAACCTTAGTTTTCAGCAAATTAACAGGCAAAGTCTATATCCATTGTCTCTGTCCATTCCTGCTATTATAACAAAATACCTTAGACTAGGTAATAATAGAAATTTTAGATAAAAATTATTTAGAAATAATAAAAATTTTATTTTTCACGGTTCTAGAGGCTGCGAAGTATAAGGTCAAGGTGATGGTTCTCTCTCTGCTTCTCAGATGGAGCCTTCCCATTGCACCCTCACACAGAGGAAGGGAAAAGGACCAGGGTGCTTCATTCAACCTCTTTCATGAGGACACTAATCCCATTCATGAGGGCAGAGCTCTCATGACTCAATTATTTCCCCACCTCTCTTTTTTTCTTCTCTCTTTTGATACTTTGTATCATTGAAAGGCCCCATGTCTTAATCTATCACACTGGGTCTTAAGTTCCAACATGAATTTTGGAGGAAGGCATTCAGAACATAGCATCTATTAACAGAAGAATGGGTAAATAAATTATGAAGCATCTATTCTATGGTATGATTCCATTTATATAATGACAGTGGCAACAAAAACAAGACATATGACTATCTTGATTTAGCAAATACACAGAAAAATGTCTGCCAGTACATGAGCCAATCTGGTAAGACTGATACCTCTACAGAGGGAACCAGGCCTGGAGCAAGGGAGTCAGGGAAAATATAATCTTGTTTGTGTTTCAGCATTTTACTATATAAATACATTAATTACCTAATGACATTAATTAATTTTTCAAGAAAGAGAAAATTAGTGGATTGGCACCAGGAATGGTCACTATGAAGCAACATGAAATATAGACAAACATACTGTCTCATGTAAAACAACTGAGAGACAGAGTCGCTAAGATGAGGAATTTGTCTGGGATGTAATTTGGTCCAAACCAGGCAAGAATCTAGAGAAATCAGTATGTAATTTAGGTCTGTGTTACAGGAAAAGGATTGGCAAAGATTATAAGAGCATAATGCTTTCCGCAATTAAATGTGAGCAAGGAACTCAAGTCGGCTAGCAACCTCCCCAAATCCAGAGCTTGTAAAAAAAGAACGGTTCTTTTGCTAACCTAGTCGGCCATATTGTTAACAGAAGTTATATCCGATAAAAGAGCTATGTTTAAACTCTAAGATGCAGCGGGAAAAAGAGACGCAGCATATGGAACTGTTTCTACACCACTTCCAGTCAACAGGGACAATATTTTTAAAATAACCAGGAGAGTTCTCCAGGATGTTTCATTTTTATCTCTCTTTTCTTCATTAACATTTTTACTGACTCTGACACAAACTAGTCAGTACAAAAAGAAGACCAAGAGCTAGTGTCATTCATATCCACGCTGATGAGGTGTCTTTTTCTTTCATCAGGGACCTGGGAAGGAGAGTGGTCCTGGGAGTCTTTGCCTCAGGGAGGACCCATCTCCTGAAAACTCAGTGCCGGAGCCTGGCACTGTTCAGAGAGTACTGGGTGAGCAGAAGTGACCACACCTTGTAAGCTCCCTGCATCTGGGGGGCTGGGAGCCTGCCCCTTCTCTGGGACAACCAGTATAAATGAATCCCAGTTAGATTTGTGGTGCTCATAGAAGCAGATTTGTTGTCTTTAATAAAAGAAAATTTTACACTTTATAAAGGGCTGCCTGGACATATTCTGAATGGTAAACAGCACTCCCCCTCCCTCCTAAAAAATTGTATTTTTGAGATTGAAAGAGAAACTTGGAGTAGATCAAATTTCTATCTCCTGGGCTATTATTTAGATGTGTCTAACTGTGAATGACTCAGGATCAAGGGGGTGTGGGGGTAGCCAGTCCCCTTCCTTTGAAGCTCATAGGGGAAGCTGGCATTTGGCAGCATCTGCCCAAGGTGGAGGTTCCTTCCACATCTGTGAATTAACCTCACTTAGGAGTGGGAGCCTGGTATATTAAAATTCTCAAACCTTGCATGCGCCATGTTTTCGGGGAGGCTCACCAGGTCTGAATGGCGTGTCTGGTCTGCGTGGCCCCTCGTGGGCTGGGGGCTGGGGGGGTTGGGCAGGCTAATCCATAATGAATGCTGCAGGTACTTAAAGCAGGGCAAAGTGTGGGAGGATTGTTATTCTGCTTTGAAGTTTTCCGCCTCCCTCTTTGGAGTGGATCAAAGACCTCTTTTTTTATTCTTTCCTGAATTCATATAAGCTTTTAATACGGTGCCCTCCCTTCAGTCCCCCTCCTCTTCTCCTGTTGTAAATTCCCTCAGCACAACCTGAGCACCACAGTTAGGGCTGTCCGCACTCTCATCTCACTGGTTTCTCTCTCCTCTCTTCCTCCCGTCTTTCCTCTCTTTCTCCCTCACTTCCCCTTTTCCTTTCTTCAGTCTTTCCATCCTTCCTTTCTGTCCTATTCTAGAGTTCCCTCGACATTCTTAGCCTCATCTTATAGAAAATAGGTACATTCTGCAGCCTCATTTCTTGCTAGGAAGATGAGGAATATTAAAATTTTTTTCTCTCTCAAAGTGGAGTCTGGGTTGGAGAGAAAACTATTGTGAATAAAACCAATATGACTGGCTTCACGAGTTGCTTTGGAAGCTAAAATAAATGTGAAAAAAGCTTTTCAGTACCTTTAAAAGGCTGGAGGATGATTTCTGGAACTGTTCCTATTGTAGCTTCTAAATTTGTTTTTCTTCTGACACTTAATGCTTTCCACAATGCAGGAAACCAGACTAAACGCTCCTCCGCGCCGTGCTAAGGGATGGTTCCACGCACCTGTTTGGCAAGTGGTGCAAAAAGTCTGGAGGCTCACAGACCAGGTGCTTTTACCAAGTGATTTTCTTCCAATCTCAGAGAACAACCCCTCTGGAACAGCAAACCTGAGAAATAGGTACACTAACAACACACATGAACATTTAAATTAAATTAAAATCTTAAAGCCTTAAGGCAACTAGTTTTTAGAAAACAGAAGATCTTATAGATGGTAATTTAGAAACTTAATGCAAAAACACCATCTGCTAAACCTCATATCTACAAAGATGCTGGGGTCTGCAGAAAGCACACATTTTATCTCAAGCTATCTTTGTCTGCTTTTACTCGATCCCTGGGAATCTTGCTCACTGAACAAAGGGTCATTTTTGTGCAGTTGTCTTAAGACAAGGCATCTGTTTTAAGAGAGAGGATGAGACAGAAGAGAAGGAATGAAGTTGACATGTTGAGTGTACAAAGATTGTGGGACTTCAGGGGACACTTTTCACTTGGTGTGTTAGAATAACATACTCGTATCTCTGCTCCTGCCTTCTACTATGAGTCAAGGCCCCACTTTCCTATTCCCCCAAATCTTACAACTATCTGAAGACATGCCACATGGCTCTTCTTTCCACTGGTGATAATAATATGACCTAGAGATTCTCCATCATTCATTTCCTGGGACCTCACCACATCACATGTAATGTTCCTTCCTCCACTTCAAATGACGCCAAGGAATGATTCTGTAGCATTCTAAACCCAAACTCATTTATATTGCTTTTATTATTGATACTGCTTAAAATTTTAATGAAAATTTAAAAAAATACTACATCAAATTAGCAAAAAATCATATTAAAGGTGATAGTATTTAATGATAAGAGAGTATGTACTGTGTCCTAGGGGTTACCCTTCTATCTTTATATGTGTTAGCCTGTATGAGCTTTGCAGCAAGCCCAAGAGCTAGGTAAGGACCTCTCCTCATTTGCTAGGTGACGAATCTGAGGCACTTGCCCCACTTGTTATCTGTCAGTCCCCATGAGCTATGACCTCTCAAGCCCAGAGCCCACAAAAAGACTGGGGAGACCATTGTAATTTTTGTGTGGCAAGACCCTTTATGAGAAAAACTGGAAATAGCTGAATGTTTTCTTTTTTCTTTTTTCTTTTTTTTTTTGAGACAAGGTCTCACATGTTGCCCTCAGTAGAGTGCCATGCATCACAGCTCACAGCAATCTCAAAACTCTTAGGCTTAAGCGATTCTATTGTCTCAGCCTCCCAGGTAGCTGGGACTACAGGCTCCCACCACAATGCCTGGCTATTTTTTCGTTGTAGTAGTCATTCTTGTTTAGTAGGCCTGGGCCAGGTTTGAGCCTGCCAGCCCAGGTATACATGGCCAGCACCCTAACCACTGAGCTACGGGCACCAAGCCTGAATGTTTTCTATTATGCTTTGAAGAGGATTATGTATTTTTATCTTGGAGTCCACTTTTCTTACTACTTCTGCTCTGCTCTAGCTGACTTTATACAAACTCATTCCATTATCTTTCCATAGTGGCTTGGGCTTCAGTTCTAGGCCAAAGCTGAAGTTCAAAACAAATAGACAGCTAAGACCTCATCCCTGGGCAGTCAACAAAGTATGTAATGGAACTTGACATAGCAGTGGGCCAACTTCCAATTTCCACTGAGGCCAGTCTAGGTTATCTGGAACAGATGACAAGAGATAATCCATGTGATAACCAGTGAGAAAGGCTTGTCCAGTGCTCAGATACCTTTCCCTCTGTCAACTCAGGCCAAAACCATATGTGTCCTGGCACTTGGTGGCTAGCACCAACCCATTGGCCGTCATTTATTTCTTCATGTATTTAAGAGTTTCTGACCAGCTTGTCTGAAATGGATAACAGATATAGAACATTCTCCAACAAATCTGATGTTATTCTATCTTGGTTTTATTCTAAAGCTGTGACTATTTCCTTGAATAACAATACATCTTTTTCTTTGCTTAAACCCTTCCTGTTTAATTTTCAAAGAACAGCAGGCTACTCCTTCCCTAAATAATTTTGTGTTCTCAGTCTTGGTGTGTGTGCATGCACACACATGCATGTGTGTGTGGGGGGGTTGTGGCTATAAATTCCTTCTGCATTAAGGGCAATAAGAAGAATCTGTCCTTCTTTAAGGATTCCCAGTGAGGGATAGCTATGACATCAAATCATTTGTGAGCATTCCAGGCCATGAATTTGATGTCTCTTAGCATCTGATACCTTGCTCTCATCAGTAAACCACAACTTAATTTTTTAACTCTGGCATCTTAGTTACCCTCTCTGTAGCCTAACCATAGGCCACACTGAAACAGCTACATATCTAGATTTTTATTGAATAGCACATATGCCAGGCCCTGCACCAGGAGCTAGGAATACAATTGTGCAGGAAACACACGTGTCTCTGCCCTTTTGGTGAGTAAAGCAGGCTTCCCCCGACCTCCCAGAAGCCATTCATGTAAATAAGAATATCTATCATATTGCAAAAGGATCAACACCAATCTTGCCTTGAGTCAAATTCTTGACAACCACCCAGCTTATTCTTAATTCTTTAAGCTTTAAAATCAACCTTCCTCTTCCAAAGAGTACCTCCAAATCCCTGCTCTATCCTCTCTTAAAAATCCATGAATTTGGATCCCACATTTATTATTGAGCAAACGTTCCAGGAATTACTTTTCTCTTCACGCACTGTGCTCTCCAGGAGCACACTGACTCGCCTTCTTAAGTTGGCAGGGAAGCGTGCAAGGGTAAGTCCTCATGCAAACCTTATCGAGAGCCAGAAGTCACATGTCTCCAAAGTGCAAATATGCAGCTGGCGTTGCGGGGCCTGAGTCGCAGAGCCACATGAAAGCGTTAAAATAAAATAAGGCAGACGGTGCCACTTCATCAGAAACAGGCGACGAATTAGATGCTGTGCAACGCTTATAAGCCTAGGGAGTAAGGTGCTCAAAGACAATTACCAACTAAACATTTCATTAATGAAATAATGATTAATTATAATTACTAATTAAAATGCAGGATTATGCTGTTGGTTTTGAGCAGTAACAGGAGTAATGACATTACCATTTTTAATGGAATTCCAGGAACAAAAATTATAACAACTCACAAGAAAAGATATGGCTTGCAAGCGTGATTAGGAGTTATTGTTAAACCCAGGGGCATGGAATTTTCCCTGCTGGTGAACTTAAGTTAAGTAAGTTTAATGCGGTGTAATTTAATTACTGAGCATAGTTTTCTTCTCAGTGGGAAGAGATACCAGGTTTATGCTTTAAAGAACAAAAGGAAGAATGTAAACAGCTATTGGGTAATGATTGGCTAGTAGCAGGAAAAAATCAAAGAGCATTTAGCTGTCTTTTGCATAATATTTGAGGGTAGATGCATCCTGGCTCAGTTGTAAATTTTATTTAATTAATGCTTAGAGGATTAACAACAAAGTAGCCCGTGCAGACAGGGAATGTAGTGCTGACGAGCCAATCAGGAAAGTGAATTTCCAGAGGAAGGATGTCTCCACTGAATAATTAATGCATAGGCATTTTCATAAATGTCAAATTCCCATAGGAAGCAGAAACTTGACCCTCAGTAATAAACCATTTAGGATTCATTAGATATAAGAATCGTTCTTAAACTGTTTGCCGTAGCACACGAGCTCATCCATAATGCAATGCGTCTGACTTAGCTGCAACGTAAAAACATCCAGCTCTTGGCTTTGGGGTAGCTGCAGTTACACAGAGTGTGCTGACTTCTTTCAGCCTGACTCCAGTCGAGGCCCGAGGGTGAGCTATATAACTTCTCTTTGATTTTTATAAGGCCAAGATCAGACCAGAGTCAGTCTAGAAAGCTAACATTTGGCTCTGACACAAAGGTAAGGGGGGCCTCAGACCCTGCTTATACCTTCTCTGTTGGGGTTCCTCGGTATTGGCTCTATTGACTATGGGGCAGGTGTTTCTTTGTTGGGGAGAGGGACGAGGCTGTCCTGTGCCTCGCTGGATGTTTAGCCACATCCCTGGATCTACCCCACACTACATGCCAATAGCAAACTATCCCCCACTCTGTGACAATCAAAAATGTTCCAGATGTTGTCAAATGTCCTCTGGGGACAAGATTCCCCCCAACAGAGAACTGCTATACATAGAACTTCCTGGAGGGTGTCCACTGAGTAGCAACAGCCAGCCAGAGAGGACACAGGTCCCATTCAACTGAGCCCACGAGGCTGTGGGAATCAACTGCCCCTTTGTCATCTAGCCATCCATAGGACTGACCAAACGTGCCCTGTTCTTAAACAGTACCAGTGTTATGACCTTATGACCCAGATATGGCTGTCACAGCAGCAGTTAAGTGTGCCATTAAAATAAGAACCATTTACTCTGGTGACCCAGGGCTATCTGGTCTAATCCTCTCTGTAGAACTGTCTTTTTCCTTTCCCTTAGGTTTCCAAAGCACTAGTGTTATGAGCAACCGCCACCATTGTGCTAAGCTTGTAAAGAGTCAGTAAATTACCAAACTATTTTCTTTTTCTTTCTTCCTTCCTTTCTTCTTGTTTCTTCCTTTCTTCTTCTTTTAAATTTTTTTCTGACATTTGTATGGCGGGGAGGTGGGAAGCAAATGAGCTCATCCATGGAAAATTGTCCCCAAACTGTCCCTGAAGTCTGAAAACAAATCACAGAGGCTTTTTCTTTTAATAGAATATAGATTTGATTTCTTGATTTAAGAAATGTACTTTTTAATTCTGTCTGGGCATGTAGGATGCCCACACACTGACTAAAAAAAGAAACACGAAGCTATTTGGAGAATCACTTTGTCTGCTCAAAAGCAGAAGCTGATTTGACTAATGATTTTTCTCCTCTTTGATTTTTATTTGAATCAAAATGAGCAGTTATATTTTGGCACCCCACAGCCATTGCCTCTGTGTCCTACTAAAATAAAGTGGATTTGACATGCTCAGTGTGGATGTATTATCAGTGGGTGACGTAAGTGTGGAAGAGCATCTTTGAGCCTGTGCACACTCCATGTGACAGTAACTGGACATAGCCCATCCTCATAGACAGGCTGAGACTGGTCAGGTGTCGGAGGCCCATAAGGCCTCCATTGTATCCAGTGACAACGATTCCACTTTCGCCTACTCATAAATCACACTTGGAGAGCAGGCCACTGTAAGTATGATTTCTTCCCTGTATTCCTCTTTGAATAGATATGTCTTAAATTAACCAGCCAAACACGGTTCAGGAATTAGAACCAGTGAGTGAAAAGTCTACTTGGCTCAAAACCTGAGTAAGTCTTATTAATTCAGAGAGTAGAAAGCTTATATGTGCTAATTACCAAAACTACTAATTAGCTTTAATTATAAGCTTGGGAGGAAGTTGAAGTGTGTTGCATTTGATAATGCTGTTGACCTTTTCAGTGTACTTTAGCGGGGGAGGGTGGAGAGCAGAAAGGAGGTGTTATAAATTCATCAGAGAGCAATTAATTTAGGTCTTCTGATGAATATGCTATAAATTAACACATCTGTGTATATCAGAACATACAGGCCTTTTAATAGAACCTTAGCTGTGTCAACTGCAAGTGCCCCACCTAGCCAGCCAAGAAAATGTACTCACTGGTGACTTATTTCTTATTCTGCCCTTTTTGTAAACCACATGACAGACTGGGACCTGCTGGACGGATGCTGTGGTTCATAAATCATAAATGAGATGGGGGCTGGCTTTGACCGATTTTGGAGGATCACTGCAAGGAGCTGTCCTTACCAACGTTAGGTAAGATGCTCAGAACCCTGCCTTGGGCTTCGGTCTCGTAATGCTGTCCCCATCAACCTCTCACCTGGTCTTATTTGTCACTCTCTCTGAGCCTGTGCAGCCAGAGGCTCAAATCACTACTGTTGTGATGCAAGGATGTGAATGAGATGCCTCATGCTGGTTTTTTTCTTATGGCAAGGCAGCTCCTCTAGTCTTCCCACTAACACAAATGCTGGTGGTGTTCAAGGATCAGGAGTGTAGCATTTCATACCTTGGGGACCCCACCTACCCTAGGAGTTGTCTCACAGAGCCCTTAAAAGGTACTCAAAGCCCTTAAAGGGCACTGGTTGCTTACTAGAAATTCTAAACTCTATGTCCCCGTACACTTTAGATTTGAAGATTCTTTGGTTTGGTTCTAATCTCTCAAAACTGACGTATCTCCTAGTAACCACCAGAGGGATCCCATATAATGTGATAAAATTATAATCAATATGGAGGAATCACAGCTCAGCTCTGAATCCCTGGGTCTCACTCTGGAAAAGGAGAGCAGGGAACAAAGAAAGTGTGGTGGGAGAAGGCTGTGGTTGATAACTTCAGGGAAGGGGTTCCCAGAAAAGAAGGCGAAAGTCTGAAGATGAAGGGGTCTGAGAGTCAGTCCTTCCCTTCTCTTGGAAACATGCAAAACAAACAAACAAATAAAAGAAACCCTGCTCATTAGAAAGGAAGCTTTCCTTTTTTTTTAAATTCATGAAATTGGACCATACTTCCTTTTGAACACAGGTTCAGAAGTTGAGCTCCAAATATAATGAACTCTCATTATAAGAACTAGAGTATTTTCCATTTTTCAAACAGATTTGTTCAACTATGTATAAGAAGGGGGAATCAAGGGTGCCCTGTGTAGGTTTCCCAGGGCTGCGGTAAGGAATCTCCACAGACTGAGGGGCTTAAACCAACAGAAATGGATTATTTCCCAGTCCCAGAGCAAGATGTCTGAAATCAGGGTGTCAGCAGAACCATGCACCCTCTGAAGGTTGTGGGAAAACCCCTTCCTTTCCTCTTTCTGGCGTCGGGTGACCCATGGCACTCCTTGGCGTTCTTTAGACTTAGAGCAGCATCATTTCAATTTGTGGCTCCGTCTTCACATGACATTCTTCCCTCTGTGAGTATCGATGTGTCTCAAAGTCTCCCTCTCCTTATAAGGACCCCAGCTGTTACTGTCCTTCATTCCAGTGTGCCCTCATTTTAACTATTACATCTCCCAAGACCCTATTTCCAAATCAGGTCACATTCTAAGGTTCCAGGAGGACATGAATTTTTTTGGAGGACACTATTGATCCCAGTACATGTTCCTTTACTGTTTTTCAAAACAAGTTTCAGCCCTACGCACAAAGCAAGGTTGACATTCTAGTTCTAACATCATTTCCAGGTCATAGGGTGAAATCCACTGTCACCACCTGGAAAATGATACTTCTTTAATCACTGTAGTTTTCTCCTCTGCTTGTTATTAGTAAAATCCAATTTCTCACGCACAATGCCTCTCCTCTAAGCTGCTGTGACTCTTGTGGCATGGTAATTTTCGGGGGCTTGCAGGTGAGTGTGTGTTGCACGTGAGTGTGTGTTGTACGGAGCACTGAAAAACATTATTTCTACCTTGCAGTCCTCTCGTAGCTAATTTTATTGCCCTCAACTGTTAGGTTTTATGGATTATCCCTGAGCTTATTGGGCCAAATCAGTGTAGTTAAAGCTCAAGCTTTCCTTGTTTATCCCTGTTCTTAAAACATGCCTGACTGCACTAACAGCCGACTGAAACTCCAGATCAGTTCAGCAGAAAGCTGAAAATTCAGGTCAAACATGCTCAAGTGAGAAGATTGTCCTCAGAGTGTCAGGCAAATTGGCAAACAAGTGTCAACAGAACAGGATGTGGGAGAAGAATGACAAGAGAGGAAATTAGCAAAAGGAGCTGAGATTGGTGGCCTGAGTCTTACCACACAGCAGAGGGCAGATGTTAGGGAGGGAAGTCATCCTGGGGGCCTGTCAGAGAAAGTCCCCTCTCCATTAGAGAGAGAAGCATTCAAGAGCCATCCTTTTGAGCTGACTTCTTGTACCGTAGCTCATGCCGCAATATTCTCACTGTGGAGACTTCTATCTGTGACCTGAACTGAAGTTCACTACCAAGATTATCCTGAAACTCACTACCAAGTCCCATTTCAAAGCTTCCTCTTCACCTGTAATTCTAATTATGTTACAAGAACATCTGCCTTCTCAGACACTAAAAGCCACATATTATATGATTCCCTTTCTACAAAATACCTATAATAGATGAATCGATATAAAGAGAAGGCAGATTAGTGCTTGCCAGGGACCAGGTGGATAGGGGAAAGGGGAGTTACCACTTAATGGGTGTGGAGTTTCTCTTTGGGGTAATGAAAATGTTCTGGAACTAGGTAATGGTAAAAGTTGTACACCACTGGGAATGCACTCAATGCCACTAAATGATACGCTTTAAAAGGGTTAAACGGTGAATTTTATATTATGTGTATTTCATCACAATAAAAAATATTGCTTTTTTCTGATCTACTCACACATTGGTTCTCTACCCACCCTGTGACTCTAACTCCTTTTCCACAGGTCACATGTTTGAAGCCTTCTTCTCTTACATCTGTGAGCACCACCATGCACCCTCCCTTCCATATCTCTACTTCTCTAGATAGGTCACTCCACGTGCCCAAACTGTTCATCTTGGAAGTCCCTTATCCTGCATGCCTTCTAGTAGATACAGCCCCTTTTTTATTACATTTCTGGGGTTATAGTGCTACTGGGTACACAGCTGCTGTGGAAAATGGCCAGTCTATGTTATGGAATAGTTGCCTCCCTTCACCTGGGGCTTAAAAAGTCCAAGTCCTGAGTCTAACTCAAGGTGTCACCATGGGGGTGATGGTCAACAAGCCACCCAGCCTCTATGGGCCTCAGTTTCTTCACCTGTACAGTGAAAGACTAGAAGCTTTTTCTAAATCTCACTACCTTTATAACCTGCTGCCCTGCCCTGGACCTTATTCCAGAGGATGGCACCCATGAGTGTCTTCCTGTCTCATATCCCTGCTATACTGCTAAGTCCCACTGAGCTGAAAGTTAGCCATTAGTATGAGGCTAGACACACACCCCCATCCCTGCCTCCAATATGTGACATTGGATTTGGTAGGCCAAATGAAAGATTTCACTGGGATCCTGATTAAATCCTGCCTAATTAAATATAGTATGGCCTTCCAAAATGTAATTTTAGATCTTCATTACATTATCTAACCTCTTCATAGCTCTCTGATTTTGCTGCTGTACAGAAATCTGTGGGTGTTCTCATACTAGGCCTAGAGTAGAATTTGGGATAAGCTAACAGCCAGTGCCCACTAGCTCACTGGAGACCTCTGTTCTGGTGTTTTCCCCAGTCTCCAGAGATACGGCTTCTGTCTATGACTTCTGTTTCTAGAACTGTCTGAACTGAGACTAGGCAATTAGAAAAGGAGAAAAAGTCATGACTCTCTGAGGGTCTTTCCAATCTCCTTTTCCTTGAGATAAAAAAATAGCCCTGTGCTCTGGTGGTCTGTGCTTGATTTTGTTGTTTCGTTGTTTCTCCAGTATGATTTAATTTGGGTCACTGAGAGGAGGATACCTGTGTTCCACAGTTGAATTCTCACCCCACAGCCTGGGGATGTATCTGATTTGCTAGTCTGCAATGACTGCAGTGACAGTGACTGGGGATGGTGAGAGGGGCCAAACGGGCAACTCCGTGGAAGTCTGACCAGAAATGCCACTGGGGATTTAGAAGCTCCACCTTAAAAGTAGTGATGTAGCCGGGACAGGTGTACTGTGGGATAGAGCTTTGGAAAGAGCATCCAATTTGAAGGTTTCCCAATGAGGTTCAGTTTCTGCCACCAACCAGCTTTTTGCCTATCTATCCATCCTTGTTATAAAAAGGGGACAACTATGAGATTTCAACGAAGGTTAACTGTGTCCTGAGCATGGTACTCAGTATAGTACCCTTCAGATATTATTTCTTTCCTTACTTCCCAGTGGTGTATTTTGAGGATCATTTGAGATCCTACATGACAATGAATGTTATAAATCCCATGGCATTAAGTATATTATCTGGCAAGAGGGGTGAATGGTATGGTAAGTTTTAGCCCCTCTCTAAGCTCTGGCCCTTATTTGACCTTTTTTGGAAAACAAGAAGTTCTTTCTTCCATGGGCCAGAACCCTACTGGATTAACATGTTATACTACAGAGAAAAAGAGCAAAGAAAAGGCTGGAGTCCAGGTCTGGAGGATTGGGGGTATAAAGAGTGGGGATGAGGCAGTGTAGGTATGTGTGGTGTAAGACATTGGGAAGACAGTGGAAAGTCAGACCCTGGACAGATATTTTTTACTTCACTTTGGACCTCCATGTTTTTGTAGGGGAGAAAACAGATAACATTTCTTTTGCTCATTCTAGGTTCATGGCTGAGGCCCCAAACCAAGAGACAGGTCAACAAGAAAAAGCACCCAAATGTCTGTAATGTAAGTTTTATGTGACAAGGAAACCTTCACAAGTGAATCAAGTGCCAAAGAAATGGTTAAACATGTATTTTTTATGCTAAGTTAGATAAAGAGTGGGTAGTCATGGAGAAATATGACAGGGCAAAAGATTGTGATTGGATGATAAGAAACAGGGGGAAACTCAGCAGGGCCTTTTGTTCAATTTCTTCTCCCTGACCTTTTGTTGTCAGAGAAAAGAATGTTCCTTTCTTCTGGGTGCAGGCAGGGCACCTCTGGAATGAGGGTCTTCTGACCTGCCTCAGGGAAGAAGGGCATGTAGGTGTCAGAAAGACCTTCCTGTTCCTGTCATTTTCTCAAATTCCTTTCACTGAAAATATTCAATGTGCCAAGTTGCTGTTTGTTAAGGTAGCATGTCCTGAACTTTGTCATTTTCATCTGTGAAATGAGGATTGCATTAAATTGCCTTTGAGAGTCCTATTGGAAAACTTGGGAGTAAGAATCATCCAGATACCTGGTCCAGTGCTTGACTGGCCTTGTTTTCTCTCTTCACAAGTTCTGAATGAGTAAGTACCCCCAGAGTAGGACACCCACAGGGGGCCACTCTGAGCCTCTGATTCCATGCCCCATACAGGTTTCCACTGCTCCAAGCTGGACCGCGGGGAGGACTCTTCCTCCCACCTGATACAGACACAGTCTTGGCAACAAAGCAAAGATTGGGTTCCTTTCCCTTCCAGCTGACACCAGACTGTAAGATGAAATCGCTCCAATAGGAAGTAAGTTGTGGGTACTGTCCCTTGAAACTGTGAGCTAAGCTGACTTCTAGTCAGACTCTATTCTGCTCCTTTAAAATAAAACCTATCTTTAATCCCTGGACTGGCCTCCTCTCCTTGAAGACTCTGGCAAGACTCTATCCCTCAACTCTCAGGTACCAGTCTTGAGAGAGCCCCACCAACCACCTGGGGGGAAGAATGGTTTTCCTAGAATGCCAACAGACCTCCTTGGCAGTGTACTCTGCCCTCTGAGGACAGGGTAGCCACAATGATCATCTGATATGTTAGTTCCTGGAAGACAGAGTCAGTGAAGAGGAGCCCAAGGAGGCCAAAGTGGCAGTGCCTTTTTGTCAAGGGAAAACCCAGCCATGCAGGCTAAAAAGACAGGTATAGACCCTGCAATGCTGCAGTGTAGACAACGTATGGCCAATTGAATCTCTTCAAACTCACCAATCCATAGCAGTCCCTTCCCAGATGTAAGTGTAGGAGTGGGACGGGGATGCCGTGAGCTCTTCCATGATTTCTGACTCTCAAATAAACCAGAGACAAGTACACATCTGATGGGACAGTTACTCTACAAGAGGTCACCAAGGTCATTTCCTTTCCATGGAATCAGAATGTATCAGAAATTGGCCACATCAACGAAGAATATGTACATCTTGCCTAATGCCAGGCTGCTACTTCAAATGCTTGAAGCTCTGGCCCTGAGAACCTGACCTCATGTATATTCATCACAGCCCGGAATCTGCATGCCATGGATAGTCAGATTTCTTGTGCCTCTTCCACTTTAATATCTTATTTTTTTTTTAATCTTTTCTTTAACATGTCCTTTGCTGAAGCATATAGGAAGTTATTATTGTGTGGCTATCTCCTTTAGGCTGTTTTGTTCAGGCCTGGTTTTTCAAGGCAACTACCAGAAAGAAATTTGGGGGACAAAGCCACTTTGCTTTGTTGGGTCACCTTTAATAGCTTGAAAAGGTCAAGAACTTCTTTACTTAGCAGGATCTCCTGATGACTTTGCTAAGTCAAGAGTGAGATGCAGATTTGCTTTAAAAGCCTGACATCCTTCCACCTTTGTTCATATGCAAAGTGTTTTCTTAAAGTCAGGCTTTCTGCAGTTGCACAGCCTTGCACTCTAATGAGACCACACTGCTGCCCAGTCACACTGGGAGACTGCTAATGCAGTGGCACCTGGCACAGAGGTCTCCCGTCAGTGGAGGAACTCAGCTCACCCAGATGGAGCACTAATGAGCGCCAGAAAATGACATTAAAACTGAAGCCACACCGGCTCTGTGCTGGCCTGGAAGATCCTCATTGTTTCTGTCCCTACCCCTTGGGGGAAAAAAATTATCTCCCTCCTATTCAGCCATTTAAAAAGATGGAGACTTTACATCTTTTATGTTTACATGGATGGAGTTGGAACATATCCTTCCCGTAAAGTGAATCAAGAATGGGGAAAAAAATATCCAGTGTACTCAATACTATTATAAAACCAATATATATATATATATACGATTATATACTCATATGAATGATAAAACACAAATATAGTCTAGCAAGAGAAAGGGGAGGGCTGGGGAAGGGCGATTGGTGGGAGGAGAGGGAGCCTTTGGTGGGATCTCACTTAATGGGCACAATGCCTTTGTACACTTCAAACTAACTAAATGTCTTACCACAAAATCTAAAGTGAGGTGATGGTTAGTTAACCAGTTTGATCTAAGCATTCCATTTTGTAAGTCAAATCATCACATTGTACCTCATAAATGTATGCAGTTATGATTTAATAAAAAATGTATCTATCCCTCTTTTCTATAAATTGGGGGAGGGGATATCTTAGATTCTTATCTCTAATTCAGATGATTAACATTTTGAGCTTTTAATTTAGTGAGTGGGAGGGAAGGATGTATATTTCATCAACTTTTAATAAAGCAGAAATGTAAATGGTGGATTTAGGGATTAAAGTTTGCGGTCAGTCTTCTGACATTCATTGGTGCCCACTACCTGTGAGCCATTCAGCTCGGCTAGGCTGGGATGTCACAGGGCAGGTGTGGCATCTGACACACATTTTAAGGGGGCACTGTCAAGTAGAGCAGGCATCATAGACACCTATATCACTGTAGTTCAAGATAGAAAGTGTTTCGATAAATGAATAAAGGCTGTAATTTCAGAGGAGAGATTCTTTTGAATCTCTAGTTTCATGCCACCATCATTTTCCTTCCCTGGGACTATAGTATTGGTGACTTGAGTGTTCCTGGCTCTCAGTATCTACTATGAGCTGGGCAGCGTGAAGCAGGGAACACCAGACATATGATGGGATCGTATCTGGATAGAAAAGCAGAGATAACGTACCTCCAAAATAACAACTCAAGGCAAACTGACACTGGGCCTTGAGCACACAGGTTCACATTTGCCAAACAATAGCAATGAGTGAGGAAAAATGGGCCAAGAATAGGAAGGAGAGGTTCAAGGAGACTGCTGAGAACTGGCACTCACACTTCCTCTCTAAGTAGGCAGAGGCCACTTAGCTACACCAACTTATTGCCAAGCAGGGTAGATAGGGGGGCCTGGACCACTAGATACACAGAATTGTTTAGAGGAAAAATATAAATCCTTCAATTATGGGGTATTGTGAGTATTGCTATTTTTTTTTTTTAATCTTTTAAGCACTAGGTAAGCCATACAGAACATTCAGTGGGCCTGAGGTGGCCTGGGACCTCCCACCTGCCAGCCTCTGGCATATCCTATTGTCAGCAGAAAAGAACCCAAACTGTGAAATAATTTAAAGAGGTTTCCTCTGAGCCAAATACATACAACTATGGCCCAGAGAGCCACGCCCAAGAAGCCTTGAGCTTTACATATTTCTGGGAGACAGGAATTAACGTCAAGTCAACATGTGGAAGATATACGTTGGTTTGGCCCGAAAAGGCAGGCTGTCTCAAAACAGGGAATGGTGGGCTATGGATAGGTTTAAAGATTCTTTGATTTGTAATTTGTTAAAGAAGTGAAAGTTTGTCTACAGGCTTGGGATGGTTTAAGTTAAGAAAAAGGCATCTGTTAATCAGAGACAAGCCACCGGACACAGACGCTAGTGATATGCTAAGTGAATTGAACACCTGCCCATGTGGTTTTAACTTTGTCTTGTACGGCCTCAGGCCTGTTAAGTTACAAGAGGGGAGAGGGACATGACCAGGCATGTCTCTTCTCCCTTCTCATGGCTAGTAATTCAGTTTTTGGGCATTTCTAGGGTGCTCTTGGCCAAAAGGGGGTCCATTCAATTGGCTGGGGACTTAAGATTTGATTCTTTTCCACACTGTACTAAGGCAACTATACTAAGGCAACATAATTTATAGCCAAGAATCTCAGGAAGGAGTATTTCTCACAAGTTCAGAAGAAAGAGTGTAGAGGAGACAGTGTGAATATACGTATGTACCTACCGGACCTTGATATAGTAGTCAGAAAGAGGCAAGGATTCTGGCAGCTGGAGGTCAGGGTATGAGCAGGAATCAGAACGCACCACTGAACCTCAGACCAGAGAAGTGAATGGAGGCCAGACACAGTAGTGACTGGGTGTGGGTCCCTTATGGACTTGAAATCCCCTCTCCTCCTCATAAGAGTGGTGATATCTATCACCCAGAGTTGTTGGAAGAAATTGATAGGCTTACTCATAGAAAATGCCTGGTGTCATGCCCGGCCTCAATACAGAACACTGAGGTATTGGTTCTTCTTGCTATTTAATAAAATGTTCAGACTTTTGGCATTAGTGAAGGGCTGATTCTTTTATTTTTCTTTCTTAAAGTTAATGTTTTTACTTAGTTCGTGTAAACTAAACATTCAGGAATGTATAAAGATTAAAATAACAATTGTGTATATTCTTGTCACTCATCACCCAGAATTAATCAAGGTTTTCTTTTTTTAATGATTTACATTATTGATTTTGTAAAAATAACATATCTATCATAGAAACTTGCTAAGACACAGAGAAGTATAAAAATGAAAGAAAAACATGCATGCCCTTTCATCATTAAATTAGGTACAAATCATTTCGGATAGCTTTATGGGTATTATAAATAAAAGGATGAGAGCTTCCTGGAGGGTTGTGAGGTTGCCAAGAATGAGATACTCCATGTGAAGCATATAGTAGCTTAGTGACTGACATGGCTCAATAAATGTTGGGTCATCGTAGTCAGCAGTGGGCAGGCCCTGTTCAGTAACTTTATGGTGTAATTTCTGTATTGTTTTTAGTAGAAGTCTAGTATTCAAGTCAGAGTCAAGACTTCTAGGTCTCCTTTCCCTCCCCTGTGTGCATGAGCTGGGAAGAGGAAGTGACCAAGATCCTTGGGAAATTCATCAACTGAGCTGATGTATAAAAAGCTCCAGGGAGAGAAGAGGTCACATTTTCTCCCTTTCTCTCTTCCTCTCTCTTCTCCTCTTTCCTTTCCCACACTTCTTTCCTGTTTTGGCTTAACACTCAGCAATTGGAGTGCTCGGAAAATGCTTACAAAGTCATTCGAGCTACACTTTAGACCCTCCTTCTCTTCCTGAGAAACACCCACACTGATCCTGCAGTAGATGAGTATTGATTGTGACATCTGTCTTCACCAGTGGCCCAAGAAAGGGGTGCACGTGTTTGCTGGCTCTGGTTAGCTCAACAGAAGGCAGGAAGCAAATTAGCTCTTAGAAGGTCGTCTTTTGCACCTGAAATTCATTACAGTTTTACACCCATTTTGAAAATGCATCTTTTAATCCTCTGAACCAAGAGTAAAAGTCTAGCCCACTTGGTGAGAAAACTGTTTTGCTTGGTGATTAAAAAATCTAGCACTGCCTGGTTCTTTGAGCTTTGCAAAAATTTGCTGTAGCTTCCTTTTGCCATAAAGCAGGTGTCAAGTGAAGACTTTGTGTATGTTTATGATCATTATGTTATATTAAAGAATCGTGAGTTCCGGGATGGGAACAAGAACGCTGCATATTCCTCTACCTGCAAAGCAATTAAATTATTGCCTGACATGTTTATAGCTCCAGAACCAGTAATCAGCTTTTAGTCTGAATAGAGGACATGGTGTTATAATCCAGTGCTTTGCCGAGAGGCTCATATTTAGCATTTGCATTTGATAATTTAATTTAAATAATACTGAGCAAGCACAGTTACACTTCTTGGCCACTGTCAGAGTAATAGGAAGGAATGCAAAGCACAGACTGTTTTTTTCTTTTTTCTTTTGTAAATAATTTGGTATTCCTGAATGGTTTTCACTTCCCTGTTATTAACCTCAGCTGCTCTTGTCAAATAAACCAAAAAATGGTAGTAGCCTCTAAAGCCATGAGTATTGTGTCTCTCTTTGTTCCCTTTCTCCTCGTCCCACGGAAACAATATCTAAGCAATCTATAAATTTCCATGTGACTGTGAAAGGCCCAAAGTGAATCATTAAAAAAAATATACCCCCCCTTGCTGGGACTTCTTTTTTGCAAGATGCCTTTATGTATTAGAGATCAATTTTCTGATAAGATTCTCTGTTCCAGAGAATATTTGGTAATGTTAGCAAAAGTAAGTGCTTGCCGCAGGAGTAGTGAATCCCAAGTTAATGCTCAATAATATCACCAACACAATGGAATATATTGCAGAAAAGAATCTCTTCTCGCTCATACCCTCTCTGAAAACATCCCGGATGACTTCGGGATTGTCTTTGATAGGACTGTCTAGCTAGCAATTTCTTGACAGATTTTATTTACTCCAGGGCAAATTGTGTGCCAACTGGTTGCCCAACTGGTCACTATCTCCACTTCACTATCTCCTTTCTCCCTTTCCCTCTACTTCCCATGAACAACCCCTCCCCCCAAGATTATTCCCATCCCTGGAAGGGGAATTCCAGAGCATTCCCATTATGCTCTGGAGATCCCAGGTGTTTAGAAACAAACTGTATGGGCCCTACCATTAGTTCTTTTTTCTTTCTTTCTTTCTTTTTTTCATTTTGCCTAGCTTTTTAATCTTACCCAGTAGGATCTACCTGACTTATCTCAGTGCTAAGTCTTTTTTATTTATTTTCTTATACACTGTCTCACTCTGTTGCCCCAGCCAGAGTGCCATGGCATCAGCCTACCTTGGAGCAACCTCAAGCTCCTGAGTTCTTCATTTGATCCTCCTGCCTCAGCCTCCCAAGTAGCTGGGACTACAGATGACCACCACAATGCCCAGGTAATTGTTTTCTTTTTATTTTCAGTAGAGATAGGGTCTTTCACTTGCTCAGGCTGGTCTGGAGCTCCTGAGTTCAAGTGATCCTCCCACCTTGACCTCTCAGAGTGCTAGGATTCCAGGTGTGAGCCACTGTGCCCAGCCAGGCCCTGAGTCTTGATAGAACACAAGGAGGTCGAATGAGACCTTCATTTTCACTATGCATCACTGTTCCCAAGACCCACACAGTGACCCAAAATGCTGACTGGTTGCAAATACTGCACATATCAGTCTCTATATGCCTTCAAATGATGTTTTTTATACGAAGAATGAGATTTTCTAACAACTGTTGTTCATAACTGTGTTACATAAAAAATATTTAAGTGGATTTCCTAGTGTCTCTAATCCTGTTTGCATCTTCCCGGGAGGGACATGGAGGGGTAAGTGGAGATGTGTGGTTTCCCTTTGTTTTCTCAGATTCAGCATGACTGGCCGTGCACACGCCTGGTCACAGCACACCAGTGTGGCTGGAGCTTAGCAAAGGCTGCCCTCCCACTTGGACTTTAAATGTGTCCTGGGAAATAAGGCCTGAGTCTGCCAAATGCCCACTAAGAGGATTCTCTTTCCTCTGAAGAACAGTCTTTACCCTGCTGGTCCAAATGATAAGTATATTTCGTCTGGAACCTCTTTCAAACCTCCCAACTAACATGGACTGTGATTTCCTGTTTTCCCAATGCTGAAACTGAAAAATAGACGAGTGAACTAACTTGCCCTGTTAGGAGATAAGGAATCAAAATCTAATGCAGGTCTTTCCAGCCCTAAAGCTCATGCTATCTGTACACCTTCAGAGGTTCTAGCCCCTATCCCTTTGTGTATATTAGCAAATGTTCTGTCACCATATAAATGCTAGATACACAATTTATATATTGCTCTTTGGTCAATATAGATCACCACTGAATCCTTGTCAACCATGGCAAGGCATGTTTGATTATGAAAATAGTTGCTAGTACCCAGGTAGCTATGATGCACCTGTATAAACCACATGGCACTGTCCCAGACTGGACTTTTGTTCCCCTTAATCTCTGCCCTTACTGATTAAGCTAAGGAAAGAGAGACGATAAAACATTTCTTGGCCATGGAGACATAATCCCTGCTGTGTCCTGGGTCTTTTCTGCACCGTGTCAGATGTTCTAGGTTTAAACTACCAACCACACAAGGGACTAAGAGGAGGATTTTTATATGGTAGGTTGTGGTGCTGGAATATTTCCTGGTAAAGTGACTCTGAGAAATAGAGCCAAGATGTTCAAGGAGAAATCACCAGCACTCAAATTGGCAGCCTCTCAGGGGACTGTGAGTGATGATCCAGGCAAGTTTAATACACTGTTCTTGTGGTAGTAAATGTTTGGTTCCTTCACAGGAACGAGGCTGATAAAATCCTGTGAACATGGATACTTCATCATAGCACATGTAATGATTTTCATTTGTTTTAATTCCATGATTAGTTCTGTTAATAAAAACGTCTATTTAAGCTATTTAAGACACCCACTAAAATGCTATAATATTAATTTCGTGGAAAAATTCCAGCAGAACTATATTAGTTTTTCCCCCATTAAGGTAACATTATGGACTTTTAATGGCACTCTCAGCAATAATGGTTTTTATTGACCTAATTATTAAATGAGTTAAAATCTGTCTTAAAGCCTTGAAAATTATGTACTAACAGCATCAAAGAGAGAGCCATGGTTGGTTACTGTGCATTACAAAAGAGAAACCCTGAACCAGGTTTCCGACATGTATTTGGTTCATCCAAAAGGAAGGCCAAATCATACTGTACTTTCCCTAAATGCATTTGCTGTTTTCTATACATAAAATTTGTAAGAGCAAAAGAAGACTGTGAGTTATGATATTAAATTATACATGGGAAACTTCTCTGCATGCTCTGTCTCTTACACTTTTCTTTTTTGATGGTTTCCAAAAGTAGTGTTAGAATTTTTCAATGGTTTTTTTTTTTTTTTTTCAATTTGAAAGCAGTCATTGTTTATTAACTGACTAGATTACAAAAACAATCAGGGCAGACACCTTAGTCCATTCTTCTAATAAGCCTATTGATTCAGTCTTCCCTGTTACCAGCATCTCCACTTTCTACAAAGTGGGTTGTCTTTTTCTTCATTCCCCCCGTGGAGATGATAACTTGAAGGGCCACAAGAAGTTATTTGCTTCTTTGAAGCGTTTTCCAACAGTATAGATCTCATGAATCAGATCCTCCATGCAGATGATGCCATATTTACCAAGAGATCATGCAATCAAACTGTTGTCAGTCAATGCAATTCGTTCTTACTGATTTTGCCATAACCACGCTTGTAGATTAGCTCATTTACTGACTTCAGATTTGGGTACCCCCTTGCAATATACGGTCCTACAGTCCTCAGCATGTTAATGGAAGCCTTGTTGAGCTGAACAAAAGTTCCATTGAAGATCTGGCGAAGGCGAAGAAGCTGCAACACCTTTCGGACCTTTGGACTCACACCATTGATACCTCTGATCCTGATGACAAATGTCAGTTTGGGTTCTGCAGGTACATAGAAGTTGCCGGCTTTTCCTGCCATCCCAGCCATCCAAATCTCAGTTCTGTACATCTGCCTGTATTCTTTATGATAATGCTTAGCTTTGTCATAGATAAGCTTCCTCCTTGCCTTTCGAAGCATCTTTTGGGCACATTTCTTTCTCAGACACTTGATCTTCAGCTCTGCGAAATTCTTTCGCTTTTTCTTAAGGGTTTCTGGCACAGCAGGAACCTTCTTTTTCTTCTCTTCAACATCCTCCGTGGTTCCAGCCAGAAAAAAAAAAAAAAAAACTTTCAATGGTATTAAATACATGATGGAATCTGTGAAGACATTTTATAATTAATTTTTAGCATAGAAGTAATACAGTCAGTGCAATACATTTAAACTGTGCAGAAGGAGAATAAAATATCAAATCCCACTTTCCAAAAGTGCTACAGTTAAAATCTTGAGGAAGCTGTTTGTAAATTATTGATTTTTGCCTTCTGATAATATTGACATTTGGTGGGGCATAAATAGCAAATATGTGACACGTCCATAATCCCCTGTCTTAAATCAGACATGGTTAAGGGATTGCAGCCCTTTTCTCCCTGAGAGGAACAATACCATTTTGAATCCATCTCAGGACTGCATGTCAGGAAAACCCACCCAATATGAACTGACAGAAGAATGGAAAGCTCATTTATACCCCTGGTGATCGTTCACAGCTATAAAGTATTTTCCCAGACACATGTAGGAACCTCATTTGTTCATCAAAGTAATTCTTTAAGAGAGGGAGGATGAGGATTATCGGTTCTATTTTAGCAGACAAAAAACCAAGACTCAGACTAAGGAAGTGACTAAATTAGGACACAGAGGTGGTGAAGAGTAAAATTAGAATGAGAAGTCACAGCTTCTGAATGCTAGTTCACTCTCCTCCCCTCTCCGGTTCCCCCTCCCTCCCTTACCTTTCCTCTCCTCTCCTCTCACCTTCTTTTTGTTTTCCCTTCTCTTCTTTTCTTCCTTCTTTCTTTCTTTCTTATAGTGGCATCATTATAGCTCACTACAATCTCAAAGTCCTGGGCTCAAGCACTCTTCCTGCCTCAGTCTCCTGAGTAGCTGGGACTCCAGATGCACGCCACCATGCCCAGCTAATTTCTGTTATTTGTAGAAATAGTGTTTTGCTCTTGCACAGGCTGGTCTTGAACTCCTGGCCTCAAGTGATCCTCTTGCCTCATCTTAGTGCTAAGTGTTAAGATTACAGATGTAAGCTGCTGCACCTAGCCCTGTTTGTCTTTCATTCATCCATTCCATAGATACTTATTGAACATTTTCTGGGTGTCAGACACCTCTCCTTACTTATATTTCATTGTGGAAGTTTCCATTCTGGGGTAGAAGTCGATAATAAGTTCATAAATAAATAAGATGATTTCAAAAGTGCCATGACTTCTGACAAAGGAGAAGAATTGAGCCCTGAGAATTTGAAGTCTTCTTTGACCCCAGACAACTTCACAAAGAGGCCTTTCTTCTGTATGAAATCAAGTGGGGCACAAGCCACAAGGTCTGGAGAAACACAGCCCCAAATACTACCAATCATGTTGAAGTAAATTTTATAGAGAAATTTACTTCAGAAAGACATTCTGATGCTCCCATCAGCTGTTCTTGTCTTGGAGTCCCTGTTAGGAATGCTCCAAGGCTATTAGAGAATTTTTGAACCATCCTTGTGTGACTCTGGTTATTTATGTAGTGCAGCACATGGATCAACAAAAATGGCAAGGACTCAGGGACTTCATTGACAATGGTGTGATTGTCCAGATCATGAGTCTCAGAGCATCAGCACTGCTAGAGTCAACTACCCACCTGGGAAAGATACCCACCTCTGTGGATAATGCTGTGTGCACTGGTGCTCCACTGTGTAATTCTAAGTCTTCCACCCTATTTAAAGATTTCGAGTATATGTCAAAATCAGACTTATTCTCCAATTGCCATTACTAAATGATTCTACCCCATATCCTTTTAGCCGCAGGGTTGATTCAGCTCTTCTGTGACTTGGAGATGAATAGAATGTTTCTTTATGTGTACTGTTTCAAGAACAAACAATGCTGACTTACTGAAGAGTCAATGCCATTAAGAGTCTTGAAATGTTCACAAGTAACACCAAAACTTAAAATAACAATAAGTATTTATTATCTCTCACAGTTTCTGTGGGTCAGGAATTTAGGAGTAACTTACCTTCGCATTTCTGGCTCTGGGTCCCCCAGGTGGTTGCAGTCAGGAGTTGGGTCGCAGGTGCTGGTAATCCCAGCTGAGGGAGGCTAAGGTGGGAGGATGGTTTAAGCCCAGAGATTCAAGACTGCAGTGAGCTAGGATTATACCACCATGCTTCAGCCTGAGTGATGGCTTGAGACCCTTTCTTTAAAAAAGGAAGAAAAAAGATGTCAGCCAGGTTTTTGTCATTGAATGTGCTTCCCAGGTAGCTCACTCACATGGCTGGCAAGTTGGTAGTGACTGGCAGAAGGTCTCAGTTTCTTGCCATGTAGGCATCTCCACAGGACTGCTTAAATGTCCTCATGATGAAGCAGCTGGCCTCCTAAAGAACAAGCAGTAGTTTAAGAGAAACGAAAGAGGAAATGTCCAGCTGGGTGCTGTGGCTCACGCCTGCAATCCTAGCATTTTGGAGGCCAAGGTGGGTGGATGGCTTGAGCTTAATAGTTTGGGACCAGCCTGAGTAATAGAGAGACCCCATCTCTGCTGAGAATAGAGAAAATAGTTGGGGGTTTGTGCCAGGTGCTTGTGGTCCTGGCTGAGTGGGGTCTGAGGCAGGAGGATCTCTTCAGCTCAAGAGTTTGAGGTTGCTGTGGGCTGTGATGTTCTTCAGCTCAAGAGTTTGAGGTTGCTGTGGCCCTCCACCCGGGGTGATGGGGTGAGACTCTGTCTCAAAATAAATAAATAAATAAGTAAAGAAAAGAAAAACACGGCTAGAAAGAAACAAAAGACAAAGTAACATCCATTTTTATTTGTTTCTGTCTTAGAACATCATAAGATTTAATAAATAATTTATTTATCAGAATTTACAGGAGGGTTTGTTTATTGATTTGTTTATTTATTTTAAGATAGGGTCTCACCTTGTCACCCTCTTAAGAGTGCCGTGGCATTGTGGCTCACAGCAACCTCAAACTCTTGGACTCAAAGGATCTTCCTGCCTCAGACTCCTGTGTGGCTGGGACTGCAGGAACCTGCCATGACACCTGATTATTTTTTTCTATTTTTGGCAGAGGTGGAATCTCGTTCTTGCTCAGGCAGTCCACCCACCCTGGCCTGCAAGACTGCTGGAATTATAAGTGTGAGTCACCGTGCCTGATCACAGGATGATTTATTGTTGCAATAAGAATAGCTCCAAAATCTGGGTAGCTTAACACCAAAAAAGGTGTATTTCCCACTCTGATTGCAGTTTAAGGCAAGTTGGGTGGGAATATCAGGCCTTGGAGTCCTCTACTGAACTATCTAAATTCAGCTACCATGGGGTGGGGTGCATTAAAGTAGTAGTGTCAAGAACTGGCAAACAGCACTTCTGCTCCCACTGACTGACCCAAAAGTCATCCACATGGCCCCACCTGTCTGTAAGGGGGGCTGAGAAGATGTCAGCCAGGTTTTTCATCATTTCAAGGCAAAATGGGGTTAGGACTAAGTGTCAACCAATGGATGGATAAAGAAAATGTGGTATGTACATACACTAAAATATTATTCAGTCATCAAACCATAAAATACTATTGTTTATAGCAACATGGATAGAACTGGAGGTCATCATGTTACACAAAATAAGCCCAGCACAGAAAGACAAATATGGCCTGTTTTCACTTTTATGTGGAAGCTAAAGAAGTGGATCTCATAAACATCAGGCAGATTGGTGGTTACCAGAGGAAGAGTAGAAGGGAAAGGTGGTGAAAATAGGCTAATTAATGGCTAGCAACATATAGTTAGATAGAAAAAATAAGATCTAGTGTTCAATAGATCAAAAGAGTGACTATAGTTAACAATAATTATTGTACATTTCAAAATAACTAATAGAAAAGAATCCAAAGTTCCTAGAATAAAAACAAGATTAATATTTAAGGTGATTTATATTACAATTACCCTGATTTGATCTTTACACGTGCATCAAAATATCACCTGTATCCTCCAAATAGGTATCTCTGTTATACAACACATCAATTAAAAAATTTTTAAAGAAAATAAGTTTAGAAAACACATAGAGATATAGTGTGCCTGACCCAATGAGGAGTCAACTTGGCCCAGACATTTGCCTGGCTTGCCTTCCCTGGGTTGGTTTGGTCTTTCTGGGACATTGAAAGGAGACGGGAACTTAAAGCTGTCCATATGAAGATTATGCAAATTTTTATCTGTTGTGAAAGATACCAGTTTTAGATTTTTTTTTTTTTTTGAGACAGACACTTTACTCTGTTGCTGCAGACTAGAGTGCCATGGCATTTGCCTAGCTCACAACAATGACCTCACAGCAACCTCAAACTCGAGGGCTTAACCCAACTTCCTGCTTTGGCCTCCTGAGTTGCTGGAGGGTACAAATGATTAAGTTGCCTTGTTTGTTAGATAAAGTTCAAGTTGTGGTTGACCCATTTGCCCAGAAAGTGTGATGTGTACCCTTACCTTGTGCCCATTAGGTGAAAGCTTACCTATCCCCCGCCCTTCTCCCTGACTCCTTTCCCTGCTCCCTCCCCCAACTTGATTTTAATTGTGTTTTTCATTTATATGGGGATGTTGTTGTTTATTTATTGGTTTCGTGTTAGTATTGAGTACATTGGATACTTGCTTTTCCATTCTTATGATACTTTACTAAGAAGAATGTTCTTCTTCAGCTCTGAATTTTTCTATTTTGAGTACAGAAGGGGTCTGCTCTTGCTCAGGCTGTTTTGGAATTCCTAAGCTTAAGCCATCCTCCCACAACTGCCTCCCAGAGTGCTGGGATTACAGACATGAGCCACCATACCCCACCCAATAGTGTAGGTTTGTCTTATATGTTGATCATATTTCTCCACACTCCACACCCCAATTATTTATCTTCTGTCACTGTATTTAAAGTTTTTTAAAAGTTTGAATAAATAAATGTATTTAAAAAAAGATAACTTCAGTTAACAGTGGATATTATAAAGAAAAACATTGAAAGGCACATGTGAATCTTTCTAAATGTAGAATATAAATGTCTCAACACAATAACTAAGAAAATGACATGAAGGCTATGTTAACCAGTTTGATGAAAATATTTCAGATTGTATATAAAACCAGCACATTGTACCCCATGATTGCATTAATGTACACAGCTATGATTTAATAAAGAAAAAGAAAAACATTGGATAGAAAGAGCTGCAGTGTTTAAGGGGGTCACAAGATAGGTCTCTTTGAAGATTAACACATGAGCTGAGACCCAGCAGAAGAAAGGGCTGCTACCAAAAACCTTGGGAACAACATTACAGGCAAAGGACTAGCTGGTGTAAAGACTCTGCAGATGGAAGGAAGTTCATGTGATCAAAGGACAGAAGGTGGGTCTGGGTTGTTAGAGACCCATACATGGGTCTGAGAGGAAAGAGACATCAGGTGGCCCAGAGCATGCAGAACTATGCTACAGGATTTCGATTTCATTCTCAAGTTAGAGGACATTAAAGATATGACATAACCCAATCCATGTTTCAATAACTAGACCTAATTTTGTCTTAAATGCTAACCAGGGTGACTGTCTTGCTTCAGGGGCATGCTGTACTCTGAGGAACTCAGAAGGTAGTGCTCCCCGTCTCCACCTCATCCCTGAAGCCACAGAGTCTTTCTCAGGATCAGCATGAAAATGACAAGGCAAGGGCCTCAGTGCAGATTATTGTAGAGATGAAAGAGAGTAAAATCTTGTTGATGTTATGCTAACACTGAGCCGCATATGGCTTCCCAAAATCAGTCATCCAAGCCCATCTAATGTGAAAAAGGAGGCATTATCTCCCAGCCCCCCTTCCAGTCAGTGTAGCTCTGCTTCGTGGGGCATCTCTTACCTTAATCGTTAACACACAATTACATCGGCCCTTCATCCCTTGCTTTGTTTTAATCCCCATATCCTTTCTGAATGTAGTCTTATTTTGTATGAAAATAACAAGAGGGGCTATGGTCAATGCCATTTTTAACAATACTAACAGTATGCTGAGCCCTTATTCTGTGCTAGACACTGCTAAATGCTTTGCATCTCACTCTCTCAACTCTCTGAGCTAAGTACTGCTGTGACATTTTACAGATGAGGAAAATGGGCCATGAGAAGGCTAACTAGTGCTTATATAAGACCATACGGCTGGCAAGGGTAGAGTCCAGGAGGTTTAACTACAGAGTCTATACTCAACCAAAAATGGCCCTCCCTCATACTGTCAAATGGAACAGTGTGATTAAACTTTGGAGTAATGTAGGCCCAGGTTTGAGACTCATCTCACTTTCTTTGGGAGTAAATTGAGGGTTATGATGACAGTGATCTCAAGAGTTTGGTGAGATTGGAGCGGTGCCTGTGGCTCACTGAGTAGGGTGCCAGCCCCATATACCGGGGGTGGTGGGTTCGCACACAGCCCCAGCCAAACTGCAACAAAAAATAGCCGGGTGCTGTGGTGGGTGCCTGTAGTCACAGCTACTCAGGAGGCTGAGGCAAGAGAATCCATTAAGCCCAAGAGCTGGAGGTTGCTGTGAGCTGTGATGCAGTGGCACTCTACCAAGGGTGAAAAAGTAAGACTCTGTCTCTAAAAAAAAAAAAAAAGAAAGAAAAGAAAAAAGAGTTTGGTGAGATTAAGTATGATATTATAAGTAAAATGCACAGCAGAGTGCTTAATGCATAGTCAGCACTCCACAAACCATCCACTCAGGCATTAGGCCTCAATGTCGGATATATGACACTGAAGGTAATAGTTGCTGTCTCCTGGGACCTCCAGGGGATTAAAGGAGAGGCATGCATGTGACCCACCCCCTCCACAGTGCCTGGGATGTTGCTAGGTTGCAGCTACTCTTGCTATTATAAAAACGAGTGATGTCTTGAATTTGTGGCATCCGTGGCGAATCAAAGTAACAATGGCAAAAGACCCATCATATCTGCTCTATAATTTACACCTCTGAAACAGGAATGCAGGAGTATGTGCCATTATCAATAACCTGAGTGTGTCTGTGCTTGAGTCGTGGTAATGTTATTGCCCTGGCGCATTTTTAATTCAGCCTGATGCCTTTTCAGAAAGAGTTCTTTGTGGCATAATGAAAAGATTTAGCACAAAACCTTTGAAGTCTGATGCGTATTATTTAGTTTAAGTTCAGTTCCGACAACAGTATATTCTAGAGAATTGCAGATGTTCTCAGATCACATCATATTTCTATAAAAACCATGTTTGATATTTATCTGATGGAGCATCTGACATGACAAGAAGGGTAGGGTTTTTTCCCCTATGTTTGAAAAAACCCAAATCTCTGTCCAAGCTTCTGCAAAACATCCTGCATATGTGGTGGTAAGATTAACGGATTCTCCTACCATGTCCCATGGAAAAAAGCTGCCCAGAGGTTCATGTTAATGTGAAATGGAGTTGGGAAATGTGTGGGCCATCCATGTGCCACTCTTGGCCATGTGCAGAGAAGACTTGGGCTAAAGGCTGTGCTGAGCCTCTGTGAGGAGGAAAAGATAATCCCTGACCTCACTAGGCTAGCTCTCAACACCAGGTCTTTCTCCTTCCAAAGTTAAACTACCATTAACAAAAAATAAAGACAGAATGATTTCATCTTTCTAATGAAGCAACAAGGCAAGCTCTTCACTTTATAGGTTTTAAAAGAATATAAATGTCTTAACACAATAACTAAGAAAATGAGGTGAAGGCTATGTTAACCAGTTTGATGAAAATATTTCAAATTGTATGTAAAACCAGCACATTGTACCCCATAATTGCATTAATGTACACAGCTATGATTTAATTTAAAAAAAAAAAGATTTGAATTAACTCTTTCTTTCTTGTAAAGGTCTTTCCCTTAATTTGACCACGGTCATGTAAATCCTGTATTTCCTTTAATTATCCTATGGCCATGCTTGGAAGGAAATCGTTATTGAATTTTTACAAGGACTGAGCTTGAAGAGGAAAATTTGGGGGAAAGGGAGAGGGGAAAGTTTCTGTTTTGATAAGCCTGGTCTGAAAGCCAGGAGGTAAAGAGGCATTCTCTTTGCCACTAGCCAGGTGATTTTGAACAGGGCTCAGCTCTCCTTGTCATCTTTGTAAAATGAGGGACAAAGTTTCCCTTCATCACTAACACAATGCAAGGCCAATACCAACTTTATCCTTCCCCTCTTGAGATAGCCACTTGAGCCACATATTCTTTTGGCCTGTAGTATAGCTCCTTCGTTCTTTGGTCTAAAAATCCCCCTACTGCATTTGCAATGAGCAGCTAAAACAGAGGTTCTTACTTGGAGTCCTCACGCAGACCCCCAAATTAGATGCAAAGCTTTAGCATAGGTGAATTTTTAAAGCATCACAGGAAGGTTTTATGATTTTTGTTTATTCATTCAGTGAATATTCAACACCTATTCTCTGGCAGGCACAGAGCTAAACAAGGGAAAGAAAATGGTTATCTGGGCGGATATAGTCCCTGATCTCCTCCCAGAGACTCGAGAAAGTGGGTGATCACAACTCAGCAGGCTACAGGGATGGTGGGTGGGGGTCAGGTATTTCTGTGTAGGGTGCTACAGAAGCTCAAGAGGGACTCATCACCTAGGTTTTACCAGACTTTCAAGGGGGTTCATGGCTCCCCCAAAGGATAAGTACCTCTGAACCAAAGGAAGACTTTGACATGATGGTTGGACAAATGACATGTGAAGAAATGATGACAAGTAGAAAAATACATTAGAGATGTTAATTTATACCTAGTAAGGCATTTGGCAATGCCAAGTTTGGCATGGATACTTGAAATTATCATAATAACCAGGACTATTGACATCATGAGGATGAACATTAAGTTCTTACTAGGCACTACATTCTGACTAGCTCCTTAACATCAGCAATTTGTACAAAATTTCTGTGCAGAGGTGGTGTAGTCCCATTTTACACATGACAATGTGAGGGCTCCTAGACATTATCTGTTCAAGGTCTTCCAGCCGAAAGAAATGGCTGGGATTTACACCCAGGTGTGGATGATTTTTAAGCTTCGTATTCGTATAGATTTTCACAATTTTGGATCACAGAATCCTCTTCTTCTAAATAGGTTGGCAAGTCATGGTTTCTTGATTTTTTGGTGGTGGGGGCAGGTATGTCCAAGCTTTACACCTAAAAAATCAAAAGTTGGTACCATCTGTTCCTCCCAGGTGTAAGAACTTGTCTTCTAGGCAGCCTTTGAGAGGCCCGCAATTACTAGCTCAAACTGAGATGGTTTAATTTACCTATTCTGTGACCAAAAGCCATTCATGGAGTTCAAAGAAGAAACAAAACTGTAAGGGGCTTATTAACAATTTAACATTTCCAAAGCATGTGGACTTTTCATTCCGTTTGCTGCAGAAATACTGTCATGATGATTAAGGCCCAGCCACTGTGGGAATGCAGACATATGAAATCCATTTTGTGGCTGCACAGCACCTGCTGTGTCATCTTGAGCTGCTGTAAGAGCTTCCTTGGCTGGCTGAATGCTACTCCCTCTCTTTCAGTTGACCTTGGAGCCTCTGTTTTCTAATGTCTGCATAATCTCTTCCTTCTTCTATGAGACTTTGATCCAAAAGATTTATAGCCCCCCAAATAGCTCCTGTTGACAATGTTACCCCCCACCCCAGACCCTTATACCTGTGGAAATGTCCGTGCTTTAGAATTGTGCTGGTTTATTTATTCAATAAGCTTTTTACTGAGGACAAGGCCTATGCTTAGCAATGGTGATACAGGAATGAATCACCCACATTCTCAGGAGCCCATGTTCAGTGGACTATAGCACAGGGAAATGAAGAGATCCTTTTGCAAGTGACAAAAACTCAATTCAATCTGCATTAAGGGAAGGATAAAGAGTTTATTAGTGCATGTTGGTTCAGGCATGGCTGGATCCAGGAACACAAGAAATGCCATTAGGGGCTTTGTGTCTCTGTGCGTCTTTCAGGCAGCCTCTCTGCAGAGAGGGTCATATGAACACCAGAAGCTTGTGACTCACATCCAACTTGCTTATAATAAAAAGATTGCTTTTTCCCAGTAATGTTTATAAAAACTTTATACAGGGTACTCTGGCTCAATCTGAATAACCTGCCCATTGCTAAACCAATAACCATATCCAGAGGGATGGGGTGCTCTGAGAAGCCAGATCTGGATCATGAACCCACCCACCCACCCACCCACCCCGGAGACCTGTTAGGAAGGGAGTCAACCTCATGAGGAACAAGATGATTTTCTACATGAAAGAGGGGCTGCATGAAAAGAAGAAGGCAAAAGAAAAGCTGGTACTCAAGCACAGAGAGATAAGTACAAAACATTAATTGTGCCTGAGCGAAGAATGATATCCCAGAGGGGTTGACATTTGAGCGGTCCTGAAAGGTGAACAGAAATTCAACAATAGTGCAGGAGTGTGACTTGACGTTTAGTCCTGCTTTGGTAATGGTCCAATAGAAAAGACCTCAGAAAATAATATTCATTCATTCAAAAAATGTTTACTTAGCACCTGCCACTCATACAGCAGAGACTGTTAATGCTGGAACTGTGATGATGGACAAGCAGGTACTGATCTGGCTCTTATGGATATTACAGTATGGGGGGAGATAAATGATTGTACAAATAATAAAATAATTATCCTTCTTATCAGTTCTTAGAAGGAACATATCACTATCCAAAGGTTATAACACACTGATTCCTTGTGTTTTAGTCTTCCCAACTCTCTGAGATGGAAAAGAAAGTTCTTGTTTTCAAGAACTTTCAAAAGAAAGTTCTTGGTACAAATCAATAATAATACAATGAGGAAAACAGTTGAATTCATTTACATTATACATAAGAGAAGCAAAAAACACCTTGAAACAAAGAGTACATATTTAGGAAACCTGTGTCCCTATACTTAGATGGCTGGCTCATCGCACACCTCCTTAAAATGCATTACAGTATTTTTGTACTGCCCAAATGGTTAATTCGCCCTCACCCTTTCAGTGCTCTTGATTCAGTATTTTTCTTTCATTTTTATGCCCACTGTCCTTAACACATTATATTGATACTCAGTAAAAAATACTATCACTTGCCTTTTATTATTTCCTCCTATGAAGCATTTGGGGTTCAAAACATATTTTTTGGTATGGCAGCAAAGAAAATCTGGAGAAGCTGCTTTTAATTTTTATTTTTTATTTTTGAGACAGAGTCTCACTTTGTTGCCCTTAGTAGAGAACTGTGGCATCACAGCTCACAGCAACCTCCAGCTCTTCGGCTTAGGTGATTCTCTTGCCTCAGCCTCCTGAGTGAGTAGCAGGGAGCACAGGTGCCCACCACAATGCCGGGCTAGAGATGCTGCTTTTAAACTATTGGCTCTATTATTCAATAATTTATATTATTTTGTAACCAGTCTGGTCAGAAAAAATGATTGCATTGAGGAATCCACCCTTCTAGGCATTTCCAGGGGAGAGGAATTTACCTGCTCATTTATATGCTCTTGAAAATAACAATAGGTAACAGAGATGAGACTAGGACTGCAGACGGCACCCTGTGATGAAGTGGCATTTAAAAAGGAAAGCTTTGGGAGCAATGGAAGAGGAGTGTCACATTTGTGTAGAGTCCCTTTCATGTGGTAGCTTCCATTCTTTATTCAATGAAAGCCAGATGCTTATAGTTAATATTTTTAATGGGTTCACATTCCCAGGTATCTCATAAAATCCCACTAATAAATCAAAGGGCCTTTCTTAACAGAATTCCAAGGGATGCTACTATGTCACTGATGTATTAATGAGTTAGGGGCCCTGGAAATTAGACTCATAATTTTTTCTGAAGTCTCCACCCTTCTCCTTCAAATACATGCATCCCCCAAAAAGACTGGAAGAGGAAGTCAGGGATAAATGTCTTTGTATCACAGGCTAGCAATGTGTCTTCCACAAGACAAAGTGAGTTACTAGGAGAAAAAATTCCAAGTGATTTAAAAGATACCATTTAAATTCTATTAGAATTTTTTTTTTGAAATAAAAGGCAATGAGTTAAGCGAGAATAAGATGTAAACCTTCCTCCAATGTTTGATTGCTAATGAACAGAAAGTATTAATCTTACCAACCAAGAAGAGAAAAATGCATAGTGTTTTTCATTAAATCAACTAAATGATTAAATGCGTTAGTCAGTAGAAACCATTTTAATTTTCTGAATGTGAAATGTGCAGCTTATAACAAATAAATTCAAAGCACCTTTCTAAGCAAGTTTTGACCGTAAAAAATGTGGGTTATAAAGATGTTTGGTATTTTCTTCTTTATAGATAGTCAATATTTTAAAAGCAGTGACATTAATTGCCCAAAATGAAATGCCCCTACTATCTGGGCTTAAGAAAAGTTGGCATGTGATGCAACGTCCCTAATGGATCTTCAGCACTATTACAAAATGATTGATTGTTGTTGTAGTCATTTTAGCAGCTTTCAGAGCTGTTATATTTTTAATTAAATTGGCTGTGAATTTTGTAAGTGGCAAAGGTTGATAAACTAGCACTCAGTGCAATATTACTATTCTTTTAGCGTGGCTGTCATAGTTGGTACATTTATGTATATAATCTTCTTAACATTCATAAGTCTCTTTGGTCTCAGCCATTGATTTTCAAGATTACTTGCTGTTTGGAGATGGAGAAAAAACAGAAAAATTAGCTCAGCAGAGGACGTGATGCTGAGACATTGCTTTGTGAACTGAGACAAGATCTCGCTCTGTACACTGTACACTGGCTACCATCTTCCTTTCTTGCATCTCAAGAGAAAGCAAATGTGAGTGGTAGGGATAAGTATGGGGAGGCTCCTCTGAGCCAGGTCCTGGGCTGAGTGCTGGAACATGAGACTAGGTATAGTGGAAGACCCAGACACTGACCCAGCTGGACAAATAGGGACCAATTCCAAGACATATTTCTAAAGAAAAGGGATAATCTAGAATTAAAGAGTCTCAGAAGTTAAGGGTCAGGCTAGTTTTCCTGCCCAGATCTGAAAGTAGGATGGCAGCTTACCCCAAGAGGAGGGGAAAGAGTAGCTGGGGCAGCATGTACATAGGTTCTGGGGTGGAAGGAAGCCAGTTTTAAGATCTGAAGGTGGAGGACTGGAGAACGAAAAGGGAATGAGAAGAGAGAGGAAACACTCATAGCCCTAGATACAGTGTCTGCATTTCTAGAAAGCTCTTGGGAGTTGACTGGCCAGCCATAGGGATAGATGTTAGAATGGTTCCATTGAGGCAGGATGTTCAGATGATTGCAGGGCACTAGAGAAGGGCAGCCTCACCGTAGATGTACCTCACTTCTATTAGCCATGAAAGAGAGAAATTCAAGTCCTGGGAGAAATGATGAGAGATGCAAAAACATGTTTAGTAGAATTACAGAATGAGGCTGTGTGTGATGGCTCACCCCTGTTAGCACTTTGGAAAACTGAGGTGGGAGAGTCTCCTGAGACCAGGAATTCTAGACCACCCTGGGCAACATAGCAAGATCCTTTCTCTACTAAACATGAAAACGTATTAGTTTTTATGGTGGCATGTGTCAGTAGTTCTAGCTATTCAGGAACCTGAGGCAGGAGGATTACTTAAGCCCAGGACTTTGATGTTGCAGTGAACCACGAATATACCACTGTACTCCAGTGACAGAATAAGACTCTCTGTCTCTCTCTCTCAAAAACAAACAAACAAACAAACAAACAAACAAAAAACAACCAGTAAAGAAAGAAAAAGAAAAAAAATTATTACAGAATGTTAGGGCATAGGGCAGTGCCTGTAGCTCAGTGGGTAGGGCACCAGCCACGTACATCCATTACATGCAGGCTGGTGGGTTTAAACCCAGCCCAGGCCAGCTAAAGTAACAATGACAGCTGCAACAACAGAATGTTAGGGCAGGAGGGGCCCTTACACATTATATCCTTTGGTATCATCGGCTTGCAGATTAGAAGGGTGAGCTCCAGAGGGGATAATGCTACCCTTAACCTCAATGGGTAACCAGCCTTCCTTATTCTTAAACAAGGGCTCTTCCTAAAGCAGTATGTTACTCCTCCCCAGGAATTTCTAATTTTCTGTTTATTTTTTATTTTTGTTTATTTATTTATTTTTTTGAGATAGAGTCTCACTCCATAGCCCTGGATACAGTGATCATAGCTCACGGCAACCTCAGACTCTTTGAACTCAAGCAATCCTCTTGCCTCAGCCTCCCAAGTAGCTAGGACTACAGGTGCCCCCACAACACTCACCTAGTTTTTCTATTTTTAGTACAGACCAGGTCTCACTCTTCGGCTTAGGCTGGTCTTGAACTCCTGAGCTCAAGCAATCCACCCACCTCGGCCTCCCAGACTGCTAGGATTATAGGTGTGAGCCACCACTCCCAGCCCTGATTTCTGATTTTCACTCCCAGATAAAGATTTCCTTATTTGCCTAACACATAGATGCGAGCTAGAAAAGGTCTATAGGTGACACAGAGGGTAAGAACATGACTTCAGAGCCAGAAAGACCCAGGTTTGAATCCCAACTGAGCTGACTGACCATGGTAAAATACTTAAGTTCTAAGCCTTAGCTTTTATATTTATCCAGCAGGGCTAACAGTAGTGGTATCTACATCACTGGGTTGTAAGGATTATGGTATCCTCCTTGGAAAGTGCTTCCCATAACTCCTGGTCAAGGGAACAAAAACAATTGAGCTTAATCAAGGCATCACTGAATAAATCCTCTTGTTCCCTTTGTAGGAAAAGAAAATGAGGTTTTGATTGTCATTAAGAAGCAAATGCCTTTAAAATGTGCTGTCCCCTCTGCCCCTGGGTGTTCTGATGTCTGTGAGAAATTTCACATTTAGGCTACTGATTCTTCATGATTGAATGCCTTCCCCTTGGTTCATGCATATTACTAGTAATGGGTACATGAATAACAATAAATAATGCTGAAAGGCCGTGAATGCAAGTTTAGCCACAACTTAGAGAAAGGTGCTGGCTTAGCTGGACCTTGTTTGTCATGGAAAGAATTCAGCCTTCAGAGTCATGCAGACCTGTGATGAAGTCCCAGCTGGGTCACTTAATATTTGTGAAATCTTGAGCAAATTATTGATTCTCTGTTTTCTCAATGTTAAAATGAGGATGATACTATTATTGGATAGTATGTTATGAGATTTCCCTTTAAAAAGAGATAAAATGTCTGACATACAGGAAACACCCAACAATTTTGGCTCTTCCAGTTTTTCATACTGCCCCCTAATAATTCCCATTGAATTCACCATTGAGAAGCATGGAGGGGTGTGTTGAATGCTGTTCAATCATACAGCCTTTATTTCCCAGATGGACAAAGTAGATGTCATTTTCAGCAATGCAGAAGTGGCCTGCACACCCTCTCATACAGAGT
Source organism: Otolemur garnettii (assembly GCF_000181295.1). Lineage (NCBI taxonomy): Eukaryota > Metazoa > Chordata > Mammalia > Primates > Galagidae > Otolemur > Otolemur garnettii. The sequence continues at coordinate 27,995,973 of NW_003852410.1, forward strand.
TTGAGTTTGGCACCTCTATTCCTTCAATGAGGCACTCATAGACGCATCCACAGGACCAGAACCTCACAATGTAGATGGCTACATGGGGAGACTGTATTAGAAAAAAATTGTGCATTGAGTAAACATGGCAGTTACTTTCAATAGTGTAATCTCTGTAGTTTCCAACAAGAGGCTGTGCAAATTGCAAAGGAGGGAAAAGAATATCGCGGTTTTCCTACACTGAGGTTACAGATGAGCCACAGAGCTACCATTTGCATTTGCAGGCGGTTTCAATCATTCTGCATGCATGCTCACTCTGGCGACATTTCAAAGCATTATTCCACATTACCGTAGTATTTTATCACACATCACACGTCTGATACAGTTCTCTCCCTGGCAAGAGAGTGCTTCAGGCTAAATTTCAGATTTTGTCAGTAGGAAAAAAGGAATTGTTACAATCCAGAAATAGCTAGGGAAACATACTTTCAAGTGCTACAAAGCTGTAAAGGTAAAGCTCCAGGTAGAAAGAAAAAGGAGGGACAAGCAAGCTTCTGTCTTGGCAGTTTCTGTGTGTTCTTTGCTGTGTTCTCTGATTGCGCACAAGACCCAGCTGGGCCAAGCTGCCCAAGAGCGTTTCCTAGGCTGTTGGAGGTCAAACTTCTGGTACGAAAGAGGGAAACGAAGCTGCGCCCCAAGTCATTCTCTTCATCAACCCTTTTGCCTCTGTCTTCCCAGGGGAGGCAGAGTAGTTCCTTCATTGATACAGATTATATGGTCATCTCATTCTGCCTTTTTCTTCTCCTGTGGCCCAGACCTTTTTCTAACTTTCTCTCCTTTGCTCCATTTCATTCATCCAACCAAGATGTATTTACATGGTATCTTGTACTCTACATTCTCCTTGCTAGACACTGTGGCAACAACAGTGGACAGAACAGACATGATCCCAGAGCTCGCAGGAGCCTGTGAGGTGGGTGTTTAAAGTGCTGGGGGAACACACGGGTGGGTCACTGACTGATTTTGGTATGATGATATCCACATCAAATTTCAAAGAATGCATGTGAGATTACAAGGAATAATGTGAAGTCTCCCGCTCCTGCCCACTGCAACTTCTTAGCCTGGCTGAGGAATGGGTAATTCTTTCTGAGAGATGAAAGCATAGTGCAAATCCAAGGAATTCCTTGTTCCTAAAATATCAAGCATTAATCCCGGTTTTCGCCGTGTCTAGAAGCTACTACTATTATTTATGTTTCTTCCAATCAACTTTCTTTTTCTACCTGAATACATTCATTGCAAAAAAAAAAAAGATTATATCACTATTGTAATGGAAAACCAGTATAGCATGCTGTAAAATAGGAGGCAACTGTAAAAGTAACTACAATGAAAAATAAAATAGTGTTATTAAATTTAAAATAATGTTATTAAGTTTCAACTGGATCCTGTTGTTGGAGCCTGAGGTGTATTTGTTTCTGACTCAAAAAGGTTATCAACAAGCATTAGTGCAGCGTAAGGGACAAAGGAACACCAAACTAGACATCTTCTAGGAGAGACCTCAAGGAGAAAAAGGGCGCTGAAAGTAAATAGTTAACATTCTCTCAGGTCATGACTACTCCCAGAAACCACCTTCTGTGTCTGCCTAGATGTATGGCCCACACTCTGGGAAGAATCCAGAATGGTCCAGTGTAGTTGGAACAGAAACTTGTAAGTCAGGGAGGGACAAAGGCAGTGTCTAGCTTTGCAGGCCTGGTTAAGGAGTTTGGATTTTATTCTAAGAGGATGGAAAGGCAAGGAAGTGAGCAGATAGCTAGATAGCATGGTCTTATTTGCATTTCAAAAAGACCACTCTCCTGCAGAGGAAGGATGGGGAGGAAGAAGCTAGACTGGAAGATGGAGAAGAGAGGCTGTGGAGGGGTAGGGGAAGAAAATGTTGGCAAAAACTAGGGAGAATGGCTGTGGGAAGGGAGTAAGGAAGAATCTGTCAAGTCTTTTGACTGATTAAATGATGGATACGGTGTTTTCTGAATGACATGGCTTACAGGTGATCACCCTAGAAAGAGCTGGGTCAGTCCAATTCATCATTCTTTAGCCAAGAATCCTAAAGTATCATACTTGCCTTAACTGAAAAGTACAGACAGTCTACGAAGTGTAGTCTTTCACTCAGCCCCCACTCCCCTCCCACCACCCCTTTTCTGGTTCATTCAGATTCTCAGAAATAAGATCTGCAAGCCTGGCCTGTAACCTGATAATGATACAATCCCCTTGGCTCCTTTTAGGGTCAGAGGAGGTCTCAGATTCTTCTATCATTTTCTACTTGTCTTAAGATATTGGTTTTAACTGAAATGCAAATTGGTTTCCTCAGAGGACATTTGGCAACATCTACAGATGTTTGTGTATGTTATACATGAAGGTGGGAGAGGAGTGTTCTTGTCACATCAAGTGGGCAGACACCAAGAATACTGGTAAACATCCTACAATGTGCAGGACCCCCCCCCCAAAAAAAAAGAACAGAAGGATCTGACCCAAAACTTCAATACAACCTGAAGTTGAGAAATCCTGTCAGAAAGGTAGAGATGTCAGAAAGTGCCTGGTGAGGGCAGAGAGGGTAGGTCATGGTGGGGCAGGTGCTGCCATCAAGACACTACTATTTGCTTTTAAGAAAATGTGTATTATTATAGGTGTGTGAGGGAGCTAGAGGATGAGAGTGGAGAAGTGTAAGTTTCTCTGGGTATTCTGGGATCATAGTCATAGCCAAGCAGCCAATCAGAAGAGGCAGCAGCCCCACTAGCCCCCTATTCCCCAGATACCTAGGGCTCTGCTGGAGAGAAGTGGCTTTGAGGTGACTCTTCCTGGGAAGATAAAGTGCATCTGTGGGCAGGTACCTCAGCCCATGGTACCAGCAGGTGTGTGGAAGTCCCAGCAATATTCATGCTGTCTTGGCTGGTTTCCAAGTCTGCCCGGAAAACAAGCATCTCTGTTTTCACATGATGGTAGCAATGATTACTTTTTCCTGAGGGGGAAAAAAGTCAGAAAGATAAACACTTTATAAATCACTGCATGGCTCCTGCCTGCAAGCTTGGAGTCTATTTGTGAGACATTTATCTCCTTCTATACTCACCCCCACCAATTATCATTTAATTAATAAACCTAATAGCCTGAGGTATGCTGATCAATAAGAAAGAAAATAGGAGAGGCCAACTCCTGTCTGCAGGAAGCTAGGAGCCCTTTCTTTAAAATGAACATGGTTCCAGTCTCCCGAGATGCTCAGAGGGGCCAAAGGGTTCACACAGCATTTGAGAAGTTCAGGGAATGGCAGGTACCAACACCCTGTTCTGATTCATAGTGAGGTGAGCACTGAGTTTCTCTTTATTTAAGTGATGTAGAGTTTGCAGGTAGAAATGAATTGACTTTCATGCCACCGGGGAGCCCTGTTTTCACTTTTACGGACAGGAGCAACTCTGTCTTTATGGTAGGGATGCCACAACCCAGAAGCTACCTACATAATCAAGGAAAAGCCCTTTGATCAAATACATACAGAGAGATATTCATATACTTCCTTAAGAATCGGGCAGGTCTAGTAGACAAGTCAGGTTATGGAATAAGCAGATTCCTTCAAAAGTCCATTCTTTACTGTAAACTGAAAGAGCCTGTATCACTGTCCATTGCTCCCCTCCACATTCCCTCTCCCAGTGTTGCCGAGGGGGCTCGTGAAGGCTAGCAGTTAGACAGATGCACATCTAGGGCATATGTGCTGATAGCAAAGAGCTCCTGCTTGACTTGGGCAGCAGAGTCACAGTGATGGGTTTGATATTGCTATCATAACTTTGGAAGTAAATGACAACTTGCAAAGGTCCCCTGTCCCATAGTCGCATCTTTTTTCCAGGGCCTACAGTACAAGGTAACACTGAGATAATCTTCATTTGGGACCAGGTTGAGGTACAGAAATGCTCTGGGTTCAATATCCAGAAAATGCATCCAGGCTGACATCAGTGATCAATGTTACACAATGAAAATATCACTAAAATTCATTAGCAGGATGAAATCCATAACTTTTGCCACCTCTGAGACCACTGGGAATCCTTCCTTTGTGAACTCTTAGGCCAGGGATTATCCTTTCCTTGAATTATAGTGAAATCTGTCTTAAGTGATCACCCAGGGACCACCCAAAATTTGTATCTTGATAGAGGTTGAACTTTAGCTAAAGGTCAAACAAAATTCTTCTGGAAACCTTAGGGGTTGCTTAAAGGTGAAGTAAAAAGCTGAAATGAAAATTGACTTAATCCCTGGTTTATGAACCTACGTAGCACAGCTAAGCAGGCTGAGGGATGCATTCAGCTCATAAATGCACTTGGACTTATCTTTCTGAAATGCCTCATCCCCTCTTCCAGGTGGCTCTCCCCTTTCTGGCTTGTTAATCATGGACCTAGCAATGCTCTTATGCCAAGGATACATATACATTTGGAAGACTTCTGTCTGTGTGGTAGGGACCTATGGCATGGGTGATGTTACAGTATCGATACAGGTCCAGGCCTGGTCATTCTGCAAAGAATGGGCCCCACTCAAGCCTTTAAGATCCTAAGCATTCCTATCTGGAAAGAAGGAAATTGACTTAGCCAATATCAACAACTGTCCAGTATAGGAAAGTCTTTTATTTAAGAACTTTGTTCTAGTTTATAATACAAAGAATTATCTTTATATTGTATCATAGGGGCCTAGCATAGAAAATAAAATAAGTATATAACCTGTTTTCTAATCCTCTTAAGGCACTTATAGGAGAATTTATAGCCATCTTAAGGTGTCTTAGATTGGGCTGCTGTAACAAAATATCATAAACTAGGTGGCTTAAACAACACATTGATTTCTCATGGTTTTGCAAGCTGGCAGTCTAAGAGTAGGGTGCCAACATGGTCAGGATACTAGTGAGGGCCCTGTTCCTGGCTCACAGATGGCTGCCTTCTCACTGTATCTATAAGTAGCAGAGAGAAAAAGCTCTGATTCTTTCATCTCCTTACCAGGGCACAAATCCCACCATCCCAAGGACTCCATCTTCATCAGGACTCCACCCTTACAACCTCATCTAACCTTAATTACCTCCCAAAAGTCCTACCAACAAATGCTGTAACTTGGGATTTAGGTTTTACCCATGAATTTGGGGAGGGAGGAGACACACATTCAGTCCATAGCACTCTGGAACTCCTGGGGTTAAGGTAAGAAGGTGGGTGGAGTAAAGGGAGACAGAGCCAGTGTTCTGGCCTGATCCCTCCCTGAAAGTAAAGAGGGAACAGACACATGGGCAAAGCCCACTGTGACACATTTTGCAGCTTGTGGGCTGGTCACTGAAACCCACCGAGACTCTTCTACTTCTTCATCTTTAACAAGAACAAAGAAATAGCACATGTAATATCAGTCACCATTGCTCACTAAAGTCTTACAAGTCAAACTGTGTGCTGAATAAGTGCTGTCCCTGCAGTGTGCCTCAGTGAGTTCTCCATAGCATTTCAGTGTGAGTAGTACTGTCCCCATTTGAGGAGCTAAGATGTCCATACACTACGGATCAAAAATACCTACTTTTCAGGGAGGCTGAGAAAATCCAGCAACATGGCAGGTGAAAGGCGCATGCACAGAGACACATAGGTGATGTCCATCTCTATGGAAAGAAGGGTAGAACTGACTTTCATGAAACTACAGCTAAGCAGCAGGACACTGCCCCCCAGCGTTCTCCTGTCTGTTGCCTGGCAGCAGTTTCACAGAAGTAGGTTTACTCGTGTCCCTAAAGAGATGGACAGTACCTACATTTCCCTGGAGCCTGAACTTCAGAGTCCTTCTCTTTTCATGGGATGGGACTTTCCTCAGCATTTGTTTATTTCCCATCTATTTATCATACACTGCTAGGCACTGGGACCATGGCAAGGAGCTAAACAGATGGGTTCTCCACCTGCCAAGCAACAGTCACTTGCCCTGTTGTCCACTTCACATCAGGTTGAGATATATGTGAAGGGACAGGAAATAGGGAGGTGGTCCTGGGAGAATGGAGAGTGGCACTGACTTGTGGAAGTCTTCATATGGAAGCAAGGTAAACCTTGCTTTTGTTCTGTATTAATGATTACTGCATATTCAAAGAGTCTAACTTAGTTTGTATATAGAAGACACTTGTGTCTTTTTAAAAAATGGTATTTTCATAATAGAAAGAAGTCTGACACAACTTATATGCCTATCTCATGGAAATGGAAGACTCATTTATATAAATGATGATGGATAGCACATAGGATGATTATCTCAGCTCAATATTCTCACTGAAGGTTCTCTGGAAACCTCCACAAAGGCAACTCAGGGAGAAAGCCTAGGAATACTTTATGTGCATGAAGGTTTGATTCTGTTGGCTCAAGCTTCCTGGAACCTGGCTCTTGGTGCTTGGCCAGAACAACTATCTCTCTTCCCTTAATATTTACCTTTCTGATCTCAGTGGTTATTTCCAAAAACACACCAGAGCAAGAATGGCACATAACAATGCCATCTTCTCCCTTGAAAGCCTTTCTTATGTCCAAGTTAATGAGCCAACAACTAAATAGCAAATGTTTCATGGAGGCTGTAAAGTTGGACGTAGCTTTCTTCCCCTGCTGAAGTCAGTGTGATGCCAAGCCACTAGCTTAACATTAAGTCAGTGCAACTTACTGATAGTGCCCACCAGCTGCCATATGCATTAGCCATACTGAATTAGATATTTTTCCAATTAAGTATATTCAACTCCATGCAATTGTGAGGTTTTTTCCAAAACCTATTGATTAGTGGGAAGGATTAAAACAAAAGACTAACAAGAACCTCAGGTCTTCAGCTCCAAGTCTACCCATTGTCTTGTAAGAACTTTAGAGAGACTTTAGGGCAAATAATAAACCTGTATTTGTCTCCACAAGACCCTTAAGATTCTTTTGTTTCAAAGCCTACTTCTTTGTATATTAGGCTTAAATAACTTCTATAGAAGAAAACTATCCCAAGGGTTGTTCATGGCCCATCTGTCAAGTTGGTTTTGCTGCTTATTTTTGTAAATAAAGTTTTATAGGAATACAGAAATGTTTTCATACTATCTATGGCTGATTTCACACTACAATAGCAGAGTTTTTGAGACACATACCATATGCTTATGGAGCTAAAAGTATTTACTATCTGGCCCTTTATAGAAGAACTATTTCTCACCATTGCCCTATCCTAAAGTGGGGAAAAAAGGTTTAAACAACATGCTATAATTCAAGCTCTTGGCAGCTTGGGGCCTTGGTTGTTTTGTTCCTCTGTATGCTACCAGGGCCTAAAGCAGCGGTTCTCAACCTGTGGGTCATGACCCACAGGAACTGTATTAAAGGGTTGAGGCATTAAGAAGGTTGAGAGCCACTGGCCTAAAGAATCATAGTCACTCAAGAAATGAAAGATTTTGGACTTTCTCCCACTCTCTAGAAGGCTCCTTCACTTTGGTTCTTCTTCCCTTCTCCATCCCACTGACATGGGATTGAAGCCCCAGTATTAGCACCTGTCTTCAGACTTAACCTCCTCCACGATCATTCAGCAGATACTAATGGACCCCTGATAAAGGTCCAGGCACTGGGATATATAGTGGTGATTAGGCCCAGGTCTTCAAAGTGCAAGGACAATCAAAAACAAGTAAACACCAACAAATGTTATCTCCGATAGTGATAAGGAAATAAAATAGGGTACTATGATGACAGTCTTTGTGCAGAAGCAGATGAATTTGGACAGAGAGGTTGGAAAAGGCCTCACTCAGCAAGAAACATTTTAACTAACTAAATAACAAGAGGTTTAGCTTTGGAAAACGCAGGGCTGAGTTTTCCAAGCAAAGGGAATAGGGATGGCAAAAGCCCTATGAACTGGATGAGCTTGGTATGTTCAGGAAACAAAAAGTAAGCCAGTGTGCCTGAGCATTGGTGAGCAGGCAGAGGCAGGCAGTGGCCTAGAGGCCCTATAGGCCTATGTGAAATTGGAGTTTAAGGGGTTAGGTAAGGGAATGCCACGGTCTACGTTTTAAAAAGGTCACTTGGTCTGGGTTGGAAGGAAGTGCAGGTGCATATAGTGGATTGAGTTAGGAAGTATGGCTCAGTGAAGGTGGAAAGAAATAGGCCATTTGGAGTTGTGTCTTGGAAGTATAGCAGGTAGAATTTGTTGACAGAGTTCAATGTGAAAGCTCCAAAGCTAAGAGAGATTCCTGGCTGTGGGCCTGAGTAAGCATCTGGATGACAGTGAGTGCTACTTACTGGAAAGACTGAAGTTAGGTGGGGGATTTACAAGTCAGAGGTTCTCTTGGGGCTATAATAAATATACAGTGTTCACTACTCATGCAAGAGAAATGATCTGGTGGCCACTGGATATGTGTATGCTTGAAATTCATTAAACAGTTCCAGGCTAGGAACATAAATTTAGGAGTCCTGAGAGATAATATTTAAAGCCATGGCCTTGAATGGGATCCCCTGGGCAGGAAGAGGAGCAAAGGAAAGTGACAGAGCTGAGAATCAAGTCTGGGACACTCTGATGTTCCTAAGTTGAGTATAGGAGGAGGGAAAACTTTCTAAGCAACAGAGGCTACTACAGATGCGAAGTGCCTACAGTGGACCAGGCTTGGAGTACCTGGAGAATGTGGCTGCCCCTGAGCATGGGAGTGAGGAGAAGTCAGAGAAGAGTTTAGATTTCACTCCACGTGTGATGGGGGGCATGGAACGAGCATGGAACAGGAGTGTGAGGTTAAGAGCCTGAGCTCGGGAGTCAAGTGCCTGAGTTTGTCAGTGAAGTCTGCTACTTACTGGACTCAGTTTACCCTTCTGTAGTATAAGGGTGGTACCAGTACCTACCACACAGGGCTATTGTGAAGATTAAGTGACATGGGTGCTGAGCACAGTGAGCACTCCCTAAAGGCACGCTCTGATTGCTACTGGAGGGAGAATCACACCGTCTGATCTCCACCCTAAAATGTTGCTGGGCCACAGGGGCTCAAGAGTAGAACCAAGCAGACCACCGGGGACACTGTTGTGGTCACACATGGCAGAAATGGGCATTTCTGCAAATCCCACAGAAGTCTCACCTCTTGCCATGGCTTTTCCTTGATAGTCCGTCGCTCTGTGACTCTCTTCTCTGAGCTGGTGGAGCCAGTCAGGCCCTTATCTTACATCTGGCTGTGAAATGTCCCTTGTTATTACTTACATCACCATCTCTGTGACTGAATCATAGGCTCCGTCTTGCCACTAATTTTCCCCTGAACCCTGGGGTGTGACAGTGACCACATGAAGGTGGAGAGAGATAGGCCCTCACCGACGAAAGCAGCACTGTGAGTGGGTATGCTAGAGACACGTGCCCCAACAGCACAGTACAGGGGAGATTCTGTGGGAACAAGAAAAGTGTGGGACTCTGGTCTGGGTGCTGTTTGTAAACCAGCCAGGAGGAAGGCCCATTCCCAAAGCAGGATGCTTCCAGCCCATGTGCAAGGATGGCAGCTCAACAGACACACAGGGTGTGTTGGCCTCATTTAAATCCCATGGACACATGCAAAGAGCTGGACAGGCAATCCAAATTCATTTTCGAGGGCACAGCACCAAATTTTGTCTGCGGGAGCTCACAGAAACATTAATGGGATAATGTGTTCCATCGCAGGGAATGAGAGTCAAAAAGACTTTAATGGGGCTTCATTATATCCATCTCTCCATCCATCACTTCTTCTCCATCGCTCACCACTTGAGAAAAAAGAACACCCCCTCAGTAATTAGATTTATCCTAATCTCCTTTATGCACCATCAATCCTCTCAGAGGCCATCTGTGAGTTTAGAGTTCAGATCTTTAAGAATTATGCTAATCAGTCTTTTTCTAATTTAAAGTGTTCATCTGATGACCACAATTTGAAACTTCTGGCTGTGACAAATGTGAAACCATTGTAAGATTTTGTGCTAATTTTAAACATCGTCATCTCACATAAGAGCCACATAAGGGACAATTTCTAAGAAAACAGGCAAAGAACGAAGGGCCTTTGAGTCAGGTAACAAGTGGAACAACAACAACAAAAAACAGTATGAGGAAAACTTTAATTGGTTTATAATATTAGGAGATGATTTGCTTTCATTTGTGAAATTGAAAAGGAAAGTACCTGAGCTATTAAACTCGGGAATGGATTGTGTGTTTTGGTGGTGCAACCACTGGTGTGTAAAATGCACAGGAGAACCAATTCGTGGAGGCAGGCGCCCGAGGGAAAATTATTTATGAGTGGATTTTCTGACCCTCTGCATCTGCTGGAACCTGGGGCCTTGTCACTAGTGACTGGTGTGGAATACCAAACAGATTTGGTGCAGAGAGGTCACCCCAGCATTGCAGTGATTTGAACCCCGTGGGAGAAAGAGCATTTCAGACACAGTGCATGGATGCTTGCTGTAGACCCTAAGCACCCGTGAGCCCTGATAGGGTGAGTAGAACTAATCGGCTCTAGAATTAGGGCGTCCAAACAGAATGCTCAGCATGAAGATTGATGCTACAATTAATTACTTTTTGAATGAATAAGCACATGAGTCTTGGAATTGCAGCCTAGAGCAGTGCTTCTCAAACTTTACCATGCCTGTGAATCTCTTGGAGACCTTGTTAAAACAGTTTTTGCTTCAGTAGGACTGGGATAGAGCCTAAGTGCCTGAATTCTAACAAGCTCCCAGCTGATGCTAATCCTGCTGGGCTATAGACGCATGTGGTGTAGCAAGCGAGGGTGAGAGTTGGAGAGCAAACAGAACCAAGTTCAAGTCCTGGCCATGTAGCTTTTGGCAAATTACTTCCTGCCTCTGTAGCTCATTCATTTAAACGTATTTATTGAATCTCAACTGGAGGCCAACAGCCGTGCTCAGTTAAACAGCTGGAGCAAGACAGAAAATTTCTTGGCTTCCTCAGGGTTTTTAGTCTGGGGAGAGAAGGAAAAAAGACAAAGCAAAAATGTGCAATTCTAATTTGTGATCATTCCTAGCAGTAAAAGTAATGGCAGGTAATGTTTATTGAGGACCTAATATATGTGAGACATTATTTAAAGAATTTTACAGTCAGGAGCAATGGCTCATGCCTGTAATCCCAGCACTTTGGAAGGCCAAGGTGGGCCGATTGCCCAAGCTTATAAATTCGAGACCAGCCTGAGCTAGAGGGAGACCCCATCACTATAAATAACCAGGCGTTGTGGCAGATGCCACTAGTCCCAGCTACTCAGGAAGCTGAGGCAAGAGAATCACTTGAGCCTAGGAGTTTGAAGTTGCTGTGAGCTATGACACCATAGCACTCTACTGGGGGAGACAAAGTGAGACTCTGTCTCAAAAAATAAAATAAAATGTAAAGAATTTTACATGTATCAAGTAGGAACTCTTATCCTCTGTTTTCAGACACAGATACTGAGGCACAGAGACATGAGGTATCTTGCCCAACCTCCTGTGCTGAAAAGTGGAAGAGACATGATTTTAAGCCAAATAGTCCATTCTGGAACTAATGCTCTCGGGTCAGCATACTTCTTCTTCAAAGAGCCAGTTTGTAAATATTTGAGGGCCTGCAGGCCATTCCATTTCTGTTGCAAATGCTCAACTTGGCCGATGTAGCACGACAGCCGCCATAGACAGTAAGTAAACGAGTCAGTGAGTGTGATTATGTTTCAGTAAAAGTTCCTTTACTGGGGAGGGCACTGGACCGGATCTCACCAATGACTGTGGTTTATCAATGCTTGTTCTTGATGATTATCGTAGACTTTGCACATCTTAAAATAGCCCTTACTGAAGTAAATATAATGAGAGACACACATATCATCTCAGTTTTATAGTAGCCATGTTAGAAACAGACAAAAGTTTTAATAATATACTTTATTTAACCCAAAATATCCAACATATTATCAACAGCAAAGTAAATATTTATTAACAAGATGTTTTACATTCTTTTTCACACTAAGTTTTCTAAATCCAGTGGGTGTTTTCCACTTACCTCTCACTTCAGAGCAGCCTTGTTTCAAGCGTTCAGTAGTCAGTGGGGCTGGTGACTGATGTATTGGTCAAGGCAGCTTTAATTATGGAAAGCATTGGAGAAGGCTGTTAGGTGCTGCAGTAAGGCTTCTTCCAGGGAGACCCAAAGGATGAGAAGGAGCTAGCCTAGAGAAGAATGGTGGGGTGAAATGCCCTATGAAGGATAAAAAAAATGTTTCGAGTAAGAGAAGTAGAGGATGCAAGCAGTTAAAATAGAACTCATATGGTCTCTTGGAGTTTTGTGACATTGTAAAGGCAGAGAAAGCACAAGGCTTTTTGGACTCCTCTCTGGATGAGGCACCTGCCTGCCTTCTGTGACTCCCACCATTGCCCATGATTCCCTCATCGCAGCACTTGCTGTGCCTGCTTATTTTCTGGGTCACGCAGCAGGGCCATGAGCTCTGGGCAGGCAGGGCTTAAAGCTTGGTCACTGTTCTGTCCCCAGCCTGCATGTCAACTACTGCACTTTGACTGGAGGAACAAAGATAGCATATTTTGGAATTCTATCAAGATATGTCTGAATTGTGGGCCCCTTTGAAACTTTTACAAGTGGAAACTCTCAGACAGAAAAATCAGAGAACAATGGGGGCATGTTTGAAGTATGAAAAAGAAGACAATGTGTGGTATGGTAAGAGTTGAATGTTTGCAAGCAGGTGAGTGACAAGCCGAAGACCCTTCAAATGGGTTCATTTTGGCCTGCAAAGTAAGTATCTGTGGTTGAGCTTTGCAAAGGGGCTCTGGCCTTCCCTGTTTATAGGAGGCCCTGCAGGGCTGAATTTAAAGTTGTCAATGCACAAGCTAGTTACAGTTACATTACTGAGTTCTTCTGGGTGACTGACTCCAAAGCTCCCCAAATTCCCCCACCCTAAGCTCTACTAATATTAAGAGGACCTATAGACAGGGATCTTTTGCCTTCTTGTTATAATAATTTCTGAGAAATTAGGCATTGTTCTATATAGGCATTGGCAGTGACTTGCTGGGCCAAGGAGGTAGTTGACCTTGAGCTCATTATTTCACTGCTCAGAACCCTAGTCCCTCATCTGTAAAGTGGTTTTACTGCATATGATTCTGGGTGTGTGTGTGTGGGGGGGGGGTGATGAGTGCTTTTACCCTCATGTACACACTAGATATAACAGGCCTTCAGGGGATGAGAGTGTCTTCCTTTGCCTGGCATCAAGCTTTGTATCAGGTTCCTTCCAGGAGACATTCTTAGAGACGTGTCTTAATTTTTTGTTTCTCTTCTTATTCTCTTGCTTTACCTCCTGGACCTAAGTCGTATTGTTGCCCTGGAGTTATTCTTATTCCATGCTGTGGCCTTTCTAGAGCAGGTTCGTTGTTTCTCTTGCTCTTTCCATCCATTATGACTTCTTAGGAGAATCTACCTGGTTTTTTCTTCTGCAATTCTATTCATTGAGTTTTCCCCATGCGTTTCATAATTGGTAAGTGGTATTTTGGCCCATTATTCTCTTAGAGGGGGGAAGAGAAGAAACTAACACAGCTACCTCACCCTAAGAAAAATGTAAATTCTGTGGTGTTACCCTCCAAAAACAATATGTTAATAGAAAGCGGGTATTTGCAGCAGTCTGTTTAAATAAAAGAAGCTGTATGCAAACAGAGAAATAAGGGCCACCTAAGCTGGACTTGTTGTGTGGAAGTATTAAAATGATCACAGCCATTGCTAGGATTTGTATCAATTCTCTTGGCCCTTGTGGGAAGCCATGTGGCACAGCCTGCAGGTGAGGTTGAGGGGCTGAGCCTGGGAGGTAAAAAGACGCAGTTGCGGACTCCATCCCTGCCACGTGGCAACTGTGTTGCTGTAAACACATTATATAGCTGTTCTGAGCCTTGGCATCTGTAAGTGGGGAGTAGGGCTAAACTATACTCTGAGCTAGGGCTGCTGTAACAAAGTACCATGACCGGGGAGGCTTGAAAACAGACATTTGTTGTCTCACAATTTGGGAGACTAAAAGTCTGAAACAAAAGTGTCAGAAGGGCTGTGCGCAAGGGATGGGTTTCGTACCTGTAGCCAAGGCTGGAGGTTTGCTGGCAATCTTTGGCCTTCCTTGGCTCATCGACCTATCATCCCAACTTTGCCTTCATCTTCACAGAATGTTCTCTTAGTATTCACGGCTGCTCTCTGTGCCCACATTTTCCCTTTGTTTAAGAAAACCAGTCATGTGAGATCACGGTCCACCCTAATCCCCCTCTTTTAACTTGATTACTTCTGTGAAGACCCTATTTCCAACAAAATTACATTCAGAGGTTAGGGCTTCAATTAAATTGAGGGTATACAGTTCAACCCATAACACATACCTACCATTCAGGGTGGTTAGGATGATCAGATCAGATAATCTACATGAACTTAAAACAGTGCCCAACACATAGTAAGCCCTAGACAAATTAGGGCTTTTTTAAAGCCCTAGTTCAACCAGCAGCTGACCCTTTCTTCCTGACAAATATTAGAGTTTTTTTATATTTATTTTTTTTAATTCTCCTTTCTCTCACTTTTATCAAGCCCAGTGGAAATCGAAATAGAAAAGGCAAAGCATAGGTCAGTTGAAACAGCAAAGAATCTGTCCTTTGACCATCAGAACTCTTTATACTTTAATTTTCACCTCAGTGAAAATTAAAGTATAAAGATCTTATATTAGTAAAAATAGATTGGGGTGTGTAAAAATACACAGAATTGGACTATTTCAGCCTAATCTTTGTTAATCATTTGGGAAGCTGTCTTAAATAACAGAATGATTTTATTTCAGGGGAAACTTTGAAATGAAAATAATGATCAGATGGCCATTTTTTTAAAAAAGAAAAAATCGAAACTAACCCACTGTCTGAGAGAACATGTTATTGGAATTAAATAAGCCAGTGGCAGAATCTGCAGATTCTGTGTGCACTGCTATGGTATCTAAAATATAATTATCAAGCTTAAGTTAATTAGACTAATGCTCAGAAAATCTGGCCTGGCAGCTTGTGGTAAGTAATTATATATACTGATTAAAAATGTAATACGCAGTGAGCAGAGGCGAGGGAAACTCCATTGGACACAGCCTATGCACAAATACAATTAAGAAGCCAAGGCGAAGAATGCACAGGATGAGAAGGAACGTGGGAGAAGCCAGCAGGCAGCAGGCCTCGTCTCTACATGGAGGAGTGCAGACGCCCACCTTTCCCAAGGAAGGTGCGAGGCTGTCACTGCAGGGTCAGCTCAAAGGATTTGGCTGTGAGTTCTCACTGGTTCATGGACCTCCTGAAACACACTTCAGAGCACAGCCTGGGATGCCAACCTGTTGTTTCAGTTTCCTCTCAAGCTTCTCCTTCACAAGCTGATTAGCTGTGGAACAACCAGAGGTCAGTTTCCTTGGTAGTTTTCCAGCCTCTGAAACACTGAAATTGTCATTCATTATGGATCACACATAAGGGTGTGATGCAAACTTCTGTGTAGGCACAGACCTATCTGCCCTTTGCCCTTGTGTGTGCGTTTGTGTAGGGGTGTCAGCTTTTCTCGAAAGAGGAATGAGTATTACCACATTTCCAGGAAGAAAAGGCTAGGGGCACTCATGGTTGAACTCTTTACCCAGATTATAAAAGTTTGATTGAATATAGTTAAATTTGTTATAACACACCCAACAGGAATCTGGGGTCATTATGATAAGGGGACACAAAACTTGTGGCCTCCCTATGAACAAATTCCCTACATATGAAGAAGAAGAAAAAAAGTATGAAATGTATGTGGTGGGTGTATGGCTGATCATTGTATAATTCTTTCCACTGTACCATATGTTTGAAAAATTGCCTAATAAAATATTGAAAAATTAAATATATATATATATAGTTAAATTGTTAGATTGATGATGGCTACAAAGAAATCTTATTTTGTTCTGTGTCTCTTTCACAGTGTATGTTTCTGTCCCTGCCTTAGTATTACAACAACGTATGGTCTAGAGAACATAGTCAGACCTCTATCTGGGGACTGAGAATGGGTATAATTGGGTCATCCTCCTGAATGTCTATTATGATTGGTATATTTGGGCAGGAAGCATGCCGTGAGCATCTCCTATAGGTTTACCTTTGGTTTCATAAGGTCATTGTTAAGGTATCACATTGAACCACATAATACTGATGTTTTAAAGGTCAAAGAGAAGTTGACTTTTGCTAATAGGCATGATTTTGCCCTCATGAAACCTGTAATTTAGAGGGGAAGGTAGATATATATGTCCTGAAAGGGAGCAACCTAGGAGAGCCACCCATTCCAGCTTTGGGGGATCAAGGAAGAAATGTATTCTGTGTGCAGAGAATCGTGCGTGAGAGACAAGGCAGGTTGTTCAAAGTACGACTCCTAATTACACGGGCTGGAAACAGAGTGCACAGGGCTGAGAGATAAGGGTCATATGGTAAGGGCTTATTGTGCCAAGAAAGCCACAGAAAGGACCAGTATCTTGTCACTGGAGCATTACATGTTGTGGATTAGGAGACTGAGTTGTAACTGCCCATTACCTAGAATCCAATTTCTGCTTTTAAATAAGAGAGCTCTCCATTTTACGCTTCTTTATTTAGCTGTGATGCTCCAATTCAGAAACTAGATGCAGACCAGCCCTGTTATATTTAATTGAGGATCATTTTTAGTACAGCAACATTGAGGCTTTTAGTCTAGAACTGTAGGAGATTCAAGCAATTTACTTAACCTCCCTGGGTTTTTGTTTCCTTTCTTAAAAACGATATAATAATATTGTGCCTCTGCCTATCCCAGTCTTAATCACTCAAGATTCTTTACTTGCAAAAATGCTTTAATTTAGATACCTCAATTTAGTCTCCATGGCTTAGGAAATGTTAGATATCATTATATGAAAAGAGGGGAATACAGGTTAAGAGGGTAGGACCCTGGGGATCCACATGCCAGAGCTGTAAGATCACATCTCTGAGCCTGAACCTCCTCTTCTGAAAATGGAGATGACAGCACCATGGTGTAGATGCTCTTATGAAGATTAAATGAGATCATCTTTGTACCAGCGGTAGTATCTGGCACTTAGCACAGTGCCAGGCAGACAGCAGGCATTCGCTAGAGCTCCGCTAATAATAATAATAGTGTTAGAATAAAAACATCATTATACCATCATTATTTGGGGGCTCCCATCCTTTGATGTTTCCACTTTCCTAGAGCAAAAAGATCCACAACGTGGGACTGAGGGCACCCCTCCTTCAGGCTGGAAGAGCTCTCCATTTTTCACAGAGTGGTAATTTGTTCCTCGTGATTTAGCTGCCTTTTGGCTGAAGGCTCAAGTCCTGAATCTGACTTCCCTTTTAAGTAGATGAGCCATCTTTCCACCCAAGGCCCAAATAACCATTTGCAAAGTGAAAGGACAGTTAATCATCGGGTTGTTTTGCTTCTGGGATGCCAAAAAATCAGTTTGCCTGATTTAAAAAAAAAAAAAAAAGGCAAGATAACCAATTTTGGCACCTAATAGACAGTCTCGTAACCAATTAGAAACACTTACAGATTTTGGACTAATAAACTGGCTACTAGGTTTCAGTCTAATGTCAATGAACTCGAGTCAGTTATTGCCAAAATCAAAAATGAAAAGAGGGAAAGTAGCAGAATAGCTTGAAAATTAATGACTTTTTTCAACTTCCTGTCCTGTTTCCTACCCAAATAGCAATCAGCATACTATTTCCTGCCCCAGCAGCAGGTAGCAGAAATGCAGAGTGAACCACAAAGCCCTTAAAACACAGTCTTGGCATTGGGAGTCAAAATAAATAAAAGGACTGAAAGAGAATATGAAATGTGAAAAACCTGTGAAATTTATGTTATTACTGCAGGCGTGTTTATTAAAATCTAGACATGACTTTTGCTTCATAAATAAGACTGAAGAGCACATTTATGGAGAGGAGAACATTTGGATGACTATCTCACACACAAAGTTCTTAAGGCAGAGCAGTTTTAATTAAGAACAGCATCCTGTGTGAAGTGCTATGCCCAAAATAGTCCCCAGGGGGGATTCAGTGAAGGGATACATCAATTTCAGACATCTGGAATCCAATTAATAACTTCAGTGCTTTTACATGGCAAATGCTACTATGTTGTAATTCTTAGGAAGTTCTTGGAATGGGAGCAGGATTTCCATCAGGAGGGAAATTGCCATCACCCTGTGTTGAAATCTCATGTGCTGCCCCAGGATGGTCATTTTTGTTTTTTTTGTCATCATAGCCTGCTTTTCTTTAGTTATCTAAGTAGGCAGTTTAATTAGTTTATTAACTAATGAGTATCTGGAAACTCATCACCTAAAATAAAAGCTATAATTTTGATAACATCCCCATGATAACCATATGATAGTCCCACATACCACCCCTACAGAGTTTCCCAGCATCGCAAATCCCATGGCTACCGTGGGTTGACTTCTTTTTTTATACTTTTAGGTGTCTCTATGTATTCCTAAAATGCATGTACTTTTGAGTTGTTTTTAACTTTATAAAAATGTATCATGCTGCATTATTGTCTTTGAAGTAATAGTCTCTTAATAATAGATTGTTATGGTTTTTTTATATGAGCTACATCACTATCAAACATGTGTTTTGCTCACTGTATTATATTCCATTGTGTGACTCTGTCACAAGTTTATTCATCTGTTGTCTGATAGGCTATTGGTCATGTCCAGGTACTTGCTATTTTAGTTAGTGCTTCTATGAACATTCTCATGCATGAATTTCTCTTGGGTATATGCTTGGGAGTAGTATCAGAAGATCGTGGGGTCCTGTAAATGTCAACTTTAGGAGGGAATCCCAAACTGTATTGCAAAGAGGTTGCTCCAATACATTCTGTCACTGGCAATGCTAGACTGATCCTCAGGGCCCATATCCTTTCTGGTCTACAGAAGGGTCTCTCAACACAGCTTATCCGTGAAGGATCAGACTGTCCCAAAACATCTGAGCTCCAGCACTTTTAGTGTAAAAATATCACTTTCAAATGTTAATGTCTTTGATATACACCAAAATCGAGCAATACCATAGTAATATCCTCTTTCCTTAAGCATTCAAACCAGGACACGAGGACCCATTGGACCAGTATGGCAAAAGGAATACAGATGTCACATGGATGTGTAGGCTGGAGAGCTTGAAAGATCAGTGTCAAACTCTGGTTCTAGGAACAAGCAGTTTTCAAATATTTGCTTCTGGGCTTTTAAATAGATACCTGAAATTGTAAGAAGTTATTTCAAATTGTTTTTATCTTTTGTCATTTAAAAACCTGGCAGCATAACTCTGCCAACCCTTGAATAGCACTGAGGTGAGATTAATTAAAAGATTAGGGCTCTTAAGAGATTTTTATGAGTTTTTCATTTATGAAGTTATAACTCCCAACAATAGTATCTCTAGCTTTAGTGGTAACATCAGAGATACTAATAGTTAAAAATGAAGGCATATTCATCTATCTATCTGTACCTATGCCTATACCTCCCACACCTCTTGAGCAATGCATAATTGAGAGGTTAAATGCACTACGGGAAGCTGAGAAAGGTGAAGGTATCTCTTGATCTCTTGAGGGTATCAGGTTAGCTTGATTTTTCAAAATAGTCATATGTCTGGCATTGCATTTTAATTTTTTACTCTGTGTGTGGTGTGTGTTTGGAGTTGCCTTGCACCTCTGTTGCTTGTACTGATTTCTGGGTTATGGTCAATCACAAGATATATAAAATGAACAGTTGAACCCATAACAAGAAATTCTCTGTTTCCTTTAAGTATTCTGGATTTTTTTAAAAAAGCATTTGAAATCCCCTGTGACAAGGATCTGCTGTCATGCATGGTAAGCATAGCGTTTCTGTTGCTTTCACTGCTTTATGTCTTCATTAAAGAAGGTTTTTAAGTAAAATAGAGAGGCATTTGGAAAAGGTTGACTCCTAATTTGTTTGTGCAACTCACACGGCCCAGGTTCTTTGAAGGGCATTGGAATGGCTCCATCAAAAGTCAATGGATTTGTAGGCAGCAGAGGGTATGTTACTTCCAAGGGGTGAGCAGCAGATTCAGAGGGTGCAGTTTTGTAACCAGAGTCTTATAAAAAGAAGGAATTGTGACCAATCCGCTGGATGGTGAATACCCTTGGAATATAGATTTTAGAGTAGTCATTTTTCATCTGCCAACACATAGGTACCAGTGCCAGGCACCTGGCTGGATGGTGCTGGGGCAGCTCTTCTAGCTCTGCCAAACATATGGTGAGCGTTCAGAAAGAAGCTTGCAAGGTCAGCCTGCATCCTTGCTGCTCTGTGGTAGTCACCACGCATGCAAATAGCTTGCGGCTCACCTGTTTTTCTGGGCAAAGTTTACTAGTAGCAGGGCCTGATGCTAAGGTGAGTGAAAGGCCCAATAAACAAACATTGAGCCCCAAAGTGGTATCACCCATGTTTAGAGGCTAAGCTGGGTCCAGCTGTTCTGGGCTAGCCTCTCCACGTTCAGCTCTCTGAATCTCTACTTAAAGTACATCTTTATCTGAGCCTAGCACAAAGTCGGTGCTCTGTAAGGGGGTCTAAAGTAATGAGTCATTTTTTCCCTCTTCTCCTTTAGCACTTATGTTTCTGGTGCTAAAGGGAAGGGAAACCTCCCATTTCTCCACCTAATCTCTTACCCTCTCTCCGGAGATGTCCTCACTTGGCTTCCATCACTTGCCTTCAGCCAGTGCACAGAGCATGCAGACGCCGCCTTCATTCCTTAGGACATTTGCACCTGCTGTCCTCAGCTTAACCATCACATCCTCTACACAGTCTTCCCTGAGCATCTGATCCAATGTAGCCTCTGTTATTCTCTGCCAGGGCAGTAATAGGTTTGATGACTTGCTAATTGCCTACCTCCTCTCCTGGAATGGGAGCCTCCCAAGGGCACCACATATTGTCCAGCTTGCTCACCATTGTGCTGTAAATACAATGTTCCCGCACATGGTAGACATATTAATATTTGTTGGATAATTAAATTAGTTCTGCAGAGAAATGAGCTTTCAATGCTTGGGGACCTGGATTGTGCCATGTCCTCACATAGGTTAGCTTCTCCAAATAGTTTTTAATCTCGAGACCCCAGGTGCTGCTACCTGGGATACTGTGTTGAGAAGGATTCTGAGGCTTTGTCTATGGTTGTGCATTCTTAGTTTTGTGCTATGGTGAGTGTTTGCTTAGCTCCTTGCATGGGAGACATTTTTTCTCCTTGGGGAGAGTTATCTTGCCTGCACTGTGCTTCCAAGGTTCCGTAAGGTGCCTTTGAAAAACAGAAGCCATGTATAGCAGAAGCAAATGTAAAACAAAATGCTCAAGAGATTCAAACGAAAGCAGAAATTGGCCATCCGCCTTTCCCACTCCTTGTTCTGAGTACTGCAGGTTGACATCACTCTAGGATTAAAAGAGAACATTCTTGCTCAAACACCAATATCTGAAACACCGGGACAAAAAGGCTTTCAGAACATGACTGGCCAAGAAAACTGCTTTTTGAATAAATGCTTCCTTCTCTGAAGTTTGCTGCATCACAAACCTCCCTTTCAGAAGGAGTTTCATTACATTTCCCAGTAAACATGTTTTTAGAAATAGGAGGCCTGAGGAAATCACACTGGTAGAAATCACTAGTCCTGTTGCTTCACCAATTTTCTACCCATTGAAAAACCAGAAGAGCTCAGATAGGAAGGAGCCTGTGGTGAGGTGTTGGTGAGAGGCGCTCTGAGAGGCAATTTCCCCTCGGAACAAACACCCTAGCTGGGCTCTTCCAGCTTAGAGGTTGATGCCTATTTACAAAACTTTGGTTTGTTTCTGTGCTTCTTTACCACCCATGTTTTCAAGTCTGTTAACCAAAGGAAGGTTCCCAAGAATTGACAGATTGAATCCAGGCATGCACAAGGAGCCAGCAAACTCCAGCTCTAATCCATGCAAGCAGTGCTCCAAAGTAGCCATGTGATATAGGGTAAGTGGTCAGGCTATTGCACCTGGAAAATGGGACTGAGGAACTTGCACAACCAATATGTTGGGAGGGAAAGTGTAATTTAGTAACATATTTGGCCAATTCTTTTCAAAAACTTGTTATAATTGTCCCTCATTGATACAGAACAAGTGGCCACCCAGCCAGTTCAAAGGAGCTGGGGCGAGGGTCAGGGCAGACGAGCTGCCTCCGCCTTGGCAGTGTTGGTGCAGTGGTAGGGAGCAGAGGAACCAGCCCCCTGGTAGATAGGGGGCTGGACAGGAGGCTGCAGTAGCCAGAGGGGCCAGACAACTGCTGGGGGAAGACACCAGCACCTTAGTTTTCCCTTCTGAACAAGGAATTCCCAATTCCTAGGTCTGGTCAATTTCATGTAAGTTTCCTAGGCCTGGGAATAAAAGGGATTGTAGCCATTCATTCACAACCCAGACACTTCCCAGACAGGCTGTCCTAGATGAGCTAAATGTAACTACTGAGCCCCACTAAATGTAACTACAGAGGGCCCCATGTGACTATATATATCCCTAAACAAAGCCCAGAGAGAGACAGAGAGAGAGCTTTCCTCTCCCAGCTTGGCTTTTCTCCCCTGCCAGGAGCTTTGGTGTTTTTGTATTCTTTTCTATAAATAAATCTTGTCTTACCACTGATCTATGGTTCGTGGATTCATTCTTTGAATCACTGATACCAAGAACCTACTAAAGACGAAATTTCAGTATCACCATTATCCAGGGTTTCACTTAACTGCAGTCAACTGCGCTCTAAAAAAATATTAAATGGAAAATTCCAGAAATAAATAATTCATACGTTTTAAATTTCCTGCCATTCTGAGCAGTGTGATGAAATTTCCCACTGTCCCACTCCATCCTGCTCAGGATGTGAATTCCTTCTTTGGCCAGTGTAGCCATACTATGATGCCACCAACACATCAGTTACCTCATTGCATTCTCAGTTATCAGAGTCCATCATGGTATAGATGTCATGGTACAGATCATCATGGTATAGGACATCATGGTATAGATGTCATTGTATAGACATCATGGTATAGATGTCATGGTATAGACATCATGGTATAGATCATCATGGTATAGACATTATGGTAGAGACATCATGGTATAGACCATCATGGTATAGACGTCATGGTAGAGACATCATGGTGCAGACATCATGGTATAAACTTCATGGTATAGACATCATGGTATAGATCGTCATGGTATAGACGTCATGGTATAGATTGTCATGGTATAGACCATCATGGCATAGACATCATAGTATAGGATGTCATGGTATAGATATCATGGTATAGACATCATGGTATAGATCATCATGGTATAGACGTCATGTTATAGACCATCATGGTATAGACATCATGGTATAGATGTCATGGTATAGACATTATGGTATAGATCATCATGGTATAGATGTCATGGTATAGACCATCATGGTATAGATATCATGGTATAGGACGTAATGGTATAGACATCATAGTATAGACCATCATGGTACAGACATCATGGTATAGATGTCATGTTATAGACCATCATAGTATAGACGTCATGGTATAGACATCATGGTATACATGTCATGGTATAGACATTATGGTATAGACATCATGGTATAGACGTCATGGTATAGACCATCATGGTATAGATGTCATGATATAGACCATCATGGTACAGACATCATGGTATAGACGTCATGGTATAGACATCATGGTATAGATCATCATGGTACAGACATCATGGTATAGACGTCATGGTATAGACGTCATGGCATAGACCATCATGGTATAGACCGTCATGGTATAGACCGTCATGGTACAGATGTCATGGTATAGATGTCATGGTATAGACGTCATGGCATAGACCATCATGGTATAGACATCATGGTATAGATGTCATGGTACAGACTCATGGTATAGACGTCATGGTATAGACATCATGGTATAGACATCTTGGTATAGACGTCATGGTATAGACATGCTATAGATGTTATGGTATAGAGATCATGGTATAGACATCATGCTATAGACATCATGCTATAGATGTCATGGTATAGACATCATGGTATAGACTGTCATGGTATAGACGTCATGGTATAGACATCATGGTATAGATGTCATGCTATAGACGTCATGGTATAGATGTCATGGTATCAGTGTCATAGTGCTCGTGTTCACATAATTTTTACTCCATAAAATGGCACCAAAGCACAAGAGTTGTGATGCTGGAAATTCAGATATGCCAAAGAGAAGCCAAAAAGTGCTTTTTTTTAGTAAAAGGTGCATATTCTCAACTTAAGGAAGGAAAAAAAAATCCTGTAATGAGGTTGTTAACAATCTGTGGTCAAAAGGAATCTCCTGGTCTCTTCTGCTTCTCTCCTTCATGAGAGGGCCTCACTTCCAACTGTCCTTGGAAGTGCTCTGAACTTTCTCTTTGCTCTTTCTAAATAAAATCTGTCTTGTAACCCTGAAAACAAAGAAGAATCTCCTATCTATGAAGGTGGGCATTGTTATTACTGTTCTATTTTATGAGTAGTTGTTGTTAGTGTCTTACTGTGCCTCATTTATAAGTTAAACATCATCATAGTGTGTACGTGTAGGAGAAACAGTGTGTGTGGATGGGGTTCAGCTCTATGTGCAGTCTCAGGCATCCCCTGGGATCAGACACTGTACTATTGTCAGACACAGCAGGCAGGGAGGATCCACAGATGGATGTTACTATGATTTGGTAATTTCTACCATAAATATGAGACCTAGACAGGAAGATCTGATTTTTACCACATTAGATATTTCTGAGGGGTTATTATTTAAAGAACAGAGAACTTCTGGGTGACTTCTCTGCCAAACCCTGGTCGTCCTACTGTTTTTCTCTAAGGGTCGGGGGGGGGCGTTTCACCTGAAAAGCCAAGCCTGACTGTTAGGAAAGAGCAGTCCCCTCCCTTAAAAACACGAGGCTCCCTAGAGCAGACTGGGAAGAAAATTTCAGTAATGTCCTGTTTTAAGAATAAGCATACACTTGACTCTGTCTATGCCAGTGATTCCCAAATGTAGTGAATTCCATATCAACCATGTAATAGCTCCTGATAGCCCAGTTTGAGTGTCCTACTCTATAACTGTCTTTCTGTTGTGCTGCAAGAAAGTTCTAAATGGTGACTAGCCACCATTCCAGCCACCATTCCAGCCACCACTGGAAGCAGCACAGCACAGCCAGGAGGCTCTGTCTGTGGTTACTTTTCTCTCCTACACATTTCAGGATAGTCCAGCTGATCCCTGACAGGAAGTAACTTCTTTGATGTTTTAATTGAAATTAACCCTGTGTCATACTAGGAGCTGCCATTGCTCTTTGCTGAGATGTTCATAACAAGCTTTTGATAGAAAACTGCAAACTTTAATGTCCAATCAATTAAAGTGATTTTTTGATGGCAGGGGTATACTCTAGCAAACCTGAAATACTCACCATGGTTTATAGAAATTTTATAGGGTGTGTGGGATGCTGTGAAGACCATTCACAGGATAGTTAGCTGAGTAATATCTGGTCCAAATTGTGATGCCAGCAAAGTTTCATTTGCTACTTTGGCAATCGGCTTGACAATGTGATACTTTAATGTATAATTGGATAAGCAATTGGGTTCTGTTATAGTACAGTGGTTTGGTATAATTATTTTTCAGTGCTGTGATTTTCCAGTTAATAAATACTTTGGGGGGTTACAAATTCTTAAACATCAACACTCTATACTCCTTGAAAGTGGGATGCCACTAATTAATATAAGAGCTTATTTCAGCATTTTGGCCCCACAGGCAGCACTAAAAAAAAAAAAAGTGCTTTTATTCAGGCAAGTTATGCTTAAGTCAAAGCTTTAGGAACTAATCAAATGATTAATGCTCCATTGATTGACTGAATTTGTCTCCAGGAAAGGGGAAGGAACTGAGCTTTTGAATCTTCCCAGTAAACAGAAGGACCTAACTGTGTGCACACAGAGGTCTCACAATCCAGTGTTCAGTCCAAGGCTCCAGTTCACAGGATCCTTCACATAGAGAGGAAGAAGGGAGGCAATGAAGTTATTTTTATACAAAGAAATGTTTGAAGAACCCCGAGTTCTATGGAAGCAGATGTGACAGACCATTTCCTGCCTCAAAGGAGGGATTAATTAGGCCACCAAGACGATCCAAAGTGGGTGATGATCCGCTCAACAACCAGCACATAGAAAAAGGACGATACTCAGTGTCTGGCAGGAAATGCATACTCTAAAGATAGGGGGGTAGAGAGGTGCAAAAGACAGTCAGAAAACGTCCAGAATCGTCAAATGACAATCAAGATGATCCAGAAGGCTTCTGGGGACTTTGGGAAGTGTGTGATTGAAGAAAGGTGGAATGGAGATTGGGCAGAAATAGAGTGATTTTCACATTGGTTCAGAGTAACTTTGGCAGGGGAGGCAGAATCCATGTGGGCTTTTTTTTTTTTTTTTTTTTTTGAGACAGAGCTCAAACTGTCACCCTGGGTAGAGTGCCGTGATATCACAGCTCCCAGCAACCTCCAACTTTTGGATTCAAGCAATCCTCTTGCCTCAGTTTTTTTTTTCTATTTTTAGTAGATACAGGATCTTGCATTTTGCTCAGCTGGTGTTGATCTCATGACCTCAAACTATCCACCCACCTCGGCCTCCCAGACTGCCAAACTATCCACCTACCTCGGCCTCCCAGAGTGCTAGGATTACAGGCGTGAGCCATTGTGCCAGCCGGTGGGCTTTATAGACAAGAGCCAGAAAGAAAGCTATCTGAGGAGATAGTCTGTCTATTCCACAGTGAGGGACCCAACCACTCTCACTCACTGACCACAACAGGGCTTCATGGGCCCCCTTCCCCACTAACCCTACCCCGTTCCCACAATTCTTGTCTGCTGCAGTAGCTTCCCCCCTCGGATTCATTCTCCAGCCAGGCCATTCTCCATGAGACGCTATTACGGTCCCTTTGCTTCCCTGTTTCTGACCCTTTAATATCATCTCATTAAGCCAAAAATAAAATTCAAACTTCTAAGCTCTGCCCATGGGCTACAGGGGATCTGCCATTCCCACGCCCAGCCCCAGAGGCCTTTCTCTCCCTCGTCCAGCCCCTTACTCAACCACCAAGGATCCTTGAAAGTACCCGCTTGCCTTTTCTGCTGCTTGACATACTCCCCCACTACCCCAGCTTTTTGCTTAAGTAACTTTTTATCATTCGTATCTCAACTTAAATGGCACTTTTTCAGTGAGGCCTTCTTTCAAAACACATCCTACCCAAAGTTTTCTTATCCCTGCAAATTGCTATGCTCCGTGTTTCTTCAGAGCCCTGATAATATTTTTGATTCCAAAGTGTCATTAAATTCTAGAGTTCAACTGAATAGAAATTGCCACCCCTGAGTGCTAGAAGGACCAAGTTTTGGCTTTAGAGCCTGAGTCACCTTCTCCAGCCTCCTTCCCTTCCCAGAGGCCACGTCCCAGGCTGTTAATGCCATGTTTGATGACATTCCCTCACTGTTTCATTTCATATAGGTTTTACATTGACTCTTACTTTTACCCTAAAGAAATTTACTTTAAAAGCTGATTTGAGATAACTTGCCCTAAGTGGGGGCTAATATATATACCAGCTAAAGGCTGGGTGGCGCCTGTCTTCCATTAGAGGTCATGTTGGTGCTGTGTTAAGGATTTACTAGTACCCCCTGAAACTTTTTTCTTGATTAGTCAGAAGGACTGAAAGATAATTGAAAAGGGAATAATTTTCTCTCAGTAGAATTTACAGCTCTTTGCTGCTTCGCATTTATAGGATTGGAAACGATCTTCCAGATCACTGGGGTGTGTGCTTTACCTTCTTCACACGATGGAATGTTAAGGCTTCTCACTGTGGCAACAAAATCTCAGACATTTCAGATAGATTTCTTGAAAACCCTGAGACATGTTATTAGTTGCCTAGAACTAATTCTTCAGGAAAGAGTATTCCAGTTAGTGAAGCGAAGCTGGGCACAACTGCAGACGTGGCACACATATCATGTGTTTGCTGAAGCTGTTGTCATTGCCCGAACAGTGG
The DNA here is from genome assembly GCF_000181295.1 of Otolemur garnettii. Lineage (NCBI taxonomy): Eukaryota > Metazoa > Chordata > Mammalia > Primates > Galagidae > Otolemur > Otolemur garnettii. Next base: position 28,023,954 of record NW_003852410.1, read on the forward strand.
TTCTCCACCTTCCTAATGCCATGGCCCTTTGATACAATTCTTGCAGGTCGTGACCCACAGGTTGAGAACCACTGGCCTAGAAGAACCCATTCCCCAAATTCCACCCTCACCTCCATCTTTAAAACATAGTTCAAATCTCTGATTTTTAAAAGTCAACCCCAGGCCTTTATTAGAAGAATTATTTTCTCTCTACCCCACCTATTTCAAGAGCACTCTGAAGGAACTCCGTGTCTAGTACTTATGCCATTCTGACTGGTAATAAATTACATATTCATGACTTGATCCTGTTCAGTGGTGAAACCCAGGGAGGCAAAGAGCTTTGGCTTATTTATTTCTCTGTCTTTCATAAACCCTAGAACAGAGCCTGGAACGAGTACATCAAATGGTTGTTAGTTGAATTAAAAGTAATAACAGAATCAGCTCTAAAAAAAATTAAAGATTTAGTTCCTTATTCCATGCAATTATTTTCCTTTTGGAATCCCCAGTTTATGTATATGGTCTCTCGTAGAAAAAGAAACAACATCCACCCAACAGAAATGGTTTCTTTAAGCTTTCTGCTCTGTATGTTAGTTAGTAAAACTGATGATAATGAAATACTTTATAAAGACAAGTTTATATTCAGCCACTTGCTTCATTAAGAAGAGCATTAAATTGGTTTTCCCCCCTTTGGAAGACAACTTGGCATTTTACTACAGGTTAGTTTCAAATTCTGAAAAACATTTAAATTATTGTGAGCCATTCTTCTTACTGCATTCTATTACAAAGCTGTCCAAATGTCAATAGCCAAGGCAGTTTAAGCATTACGACAGGGAATTAATCATTACTCATATACTTTGTGATGACACACTCAATGCACAGAGGGGAGTCCACCGTTGAAATCGACATATATCAGTACTTTAATCAGAAATTCTGTTAGTGCTACCTTCCCCCAAATCATTTTAAGCAGAGTGGTATGACTGCAGATACGTTTTTTTTTAAAGTCTCATTTCAAAGCTGTGTAGAAATAGAATTTGCTTGGAGGAGCCATCACAGACTTCAGTATGGTGAACATGAACAAAGATTTTGGTTCAAGTTTGTGGAAACTTTGTCACTTTGGCATGCTCTTTCCTGTAAAGAACAAAGCGTCTGTGAAAACAGTGTCAACTTTTGTTGTCGCATCAGAAGGAAATCAGTGTGTATCACATCAGCCTTGGTGCTAGGCATTTTCACAGCAAGCTGAGTCATATTTAACTTATGTGACTTAACTGCAGAATGGAGAGACGGAGAACTGAAGTGCATTGAATCCCGGACACAGTCAGTTGGACGAAGTGCTATGACTTTATATACCACTAAGAAAGAAAAACACTGCCAATTAAACTATGACACACTGTGGGCTATAAGACACATCTTGATTTTAGAACTGTTAAAATATGAAGAATTAGACATCTTAGAGTGGATGAGCTGTGGAATTAAAATAATGCTACTAATTTATGCTGCATTCTGTGCAATAACCACAACATGAGGAACTGTATTAAAGGACTGTGGCATTAGGAAGGTTGAGAACCACTGCTCTAGAGTGTACAAAATGTTAGCCTTTAATTTGATCCTCCTTTGAATGGACTCCTCTGTTTGTTTCAGGATTCACAACTAGGAAGGTTAGGGAACAACCTAATTATCAAATTCAAGCCAAGTACTTCCCGTGGGGGTCACCTAGGTTGAGTTGCCAGATAAAATACAATAAGCCCAGTTAAATTGGAATTTCAGATAAATGATAGGAATGTTTTAGTATAAGTATGTATCAAATACTGTGTGAGATACACTTAAAATTAAAAAAAAATTCAACTTAGTGTCGGGTAATTTTATTTGCTAACTCTGGCAACCATGCTCCCAAGTCTTTCTGTCTGCCTTTTTTCCTTCACCACATGCTTTTACTGAAGGACCTTAACACTAACCTGTGAGAAGCCTCCATTAATAACTATTCACTCCTTGCAGCAACCCTGAGAGTTAGGGATTATCGTGAATCCTTTTAGAGTTGAAGGAACTAAGTTTCCTCCTCAGACTTGGATGCTTTATTAGGATTTGTTGGTTTGGATCTGAATTCTGATTATAACCTTTAATTCTTTTACAGGGCAGTTAGATCAAAAAGCTATAGATCAGTGGAGAACCATGAAGATAGTAAAAGTACTTTTACTGCTAGAAATAATCTCTGCGGAGTGGTTAATAATCACTATCATAGGGTCAGTGTATCTAGGCTAAAATGAATAATCATGATAATAGCAGCAGCAGCGGCAGCAACAGCAAATGTTTAGTGCCACTTACTATGCTCATAACCCTTTTCCTATTTTCATTTAACAGACAGGAAACTGAGACACGGAGGGAGTTTGTTTTTCTTGTTGTTAAAGTGCGGACCTAGCCCTCATCTTCTTGGAGAGCCCTTGTCAGATGCTCCTTAGATAACTCTGTCTTCCTCGTTACTCTATTATAATGCTGTTTCTCTCTGAAACCAGGATGACTCAAACACTTATCCAACTAGACAAATCCTGCCCAATGGGAACAGCAAAGGGGCCTGTCCGGGCCTGTCTGGTTCAGTGTTCTGGTGCTAGGGTCAGCCCCTGGCACTCCAGGGACAGATTAAATTTCTAGTGTGTTAATAAGTAGTCACCACCTTTTCCTGCAGGCAGCCTAAATATTCTGGAGATTCATCTGAAGTGAAAACTCTTCCACTAAACCTTGCCCAAGGCAAATAGTGCCTTTTGGATAAGCTACTATTGAAGATCATTAGGGCTTCTCCATTAGTCTGGCAATAGGCTGCAGCTACCAGGTTCTTAAGATGCAGAACATGATTCTACGTAGCAGCATTTTAATTTCCAAGTTATCTGGGGGCTTCTTCAGGACACAAGTCTTGCCCACCTGAGCCTTCCCCAGCTCCCTGTTCCTGTAGAGACTGAACATTCATTCAGTGGCTCCTGAACTGGATCAGCATCTTAGTGCTGGGAAGACACTTGTCTCATGTGGAGACAAGCCACATGTCCCAAGCACCTTTTGGGCAGAGAGTCAATAGAATAAAAGCAGTCTAGGACAGGGTTTGCAAAGGACACCTTCCATACTACTGACAGGCTCACAGCAAGTGCTTAAAGGCAAATGTGTTCTTTCCGTATGTTTATGGACGCTCTCTGCGCACACTCTTCTGCCAAATGCAGCGTTCTCAACAGTAAGTGCACCTTAGAATTGCCTGAGAAGTTTTTGTTTTTAAAAAATCCCCAACCCAGGCTGTTTCAAACCAATGAAATCAGAATCCCTGGGATGGGTTTTATTTTTTAAAGTTTCCAGATGATTCCGCTGGACAGCCAGAGTTGGGCACCACTCTTCTGAAGAAAGCCACCTGCTTCCATCTGGGGCTTTTAAGAGGGAAATCTCTTAAGTTTTAAAAACCATGTACAATAGAATTTTGCAAGTACAATTAGTTGTTTTATTTATTTCCTATTTCTCGTAAATAACTTCTAAGGGTTGGCACAGTGCTGCCATCTGTAAGGCATATGACAATAACAGACGGTCGCCTAATAACCAGGAAGGCATTAACATTCACAGGCTCTAAATTAGTTGGTTTCATCTGGTGTGATCTGTGTTGATGAGGCCACTTAATGCTTGATTTCTGTGTCTTCCAATGGTGGGACCAGAGCGGGCAGGCCGTATTTTCTGGGCTTTGCATTGTTCTTTGTCATCCTATTGAACTGTTATAAGGTGGATTTATAACAGACCTAAAGGTAGTATCAAAATGAAAATTAGTTCTTGAGTAGAAGAATAGCAATCCCATTTGACTTGCCTGTAGCAACTGTGTCATGTTTTCCTCTGCAAGGAAGGAAATGACTTCTTAATGTGGTTTTCTTCCACTAAGGAGAATTAAATCTATGTGGCAAAATGTAAAACCAGTGTGCTGGCAGCCAAATTCTGAAGGAAAGATCCATGACCCTCATAAACATATCTGTGGCCTGGTTATATGCTAATGAACCTCATTTAGGCTCAAACTTACCCAGAGTGGAAATATAGCTCAGCTGGAAAGCGAGGCTATAGTTCTCTCACTGTTTTGCCTTCTGTAACACAGTTTCATCTGAAAGAAATGGGGAAACTTCTCCATCTGCTGCAAGCTGCCAGGGTGAGGGAGCCTGGGTTAGATTTAGAGTTTTGGACCTGAGATGACAAACTCCATTATTTTAGCTCATGGACTTTTTGTTGAGTTGGCGAGAATATTTTCTAAAAATCTGACTTTGGGGCAAATACACTTATAAGAGTGGAACAGCATCTGTGAAATTGTCCACTCTTCAGTGGCGTAGTAGATGCTCTGGGATTAAAAAAAAAAAAAGGCAACATTTTTGGAGACAATCCTATAACCTGCTGCTACTTGGCTGGCTGAACTTTGACCTGGGAATGAACTTCTTCAGACCTTACCTTCCTCCTTGGTAACATGGGATTTGAAGAAGCACCTGCCTTATGAGTTATTATAAGCATTAAATAAAATAAAGCATTCCAAAGCAACTGCCCTCCTAAATGGTAGCCATCATTGCTGCTATTAAATTGCATGTCTCAATCACAAGTGACTTAATATAGAGTATGACACAGTGCATCCTGTGAAGAATAATTGTGTTACCTTCAGCATTATACAATAATGGCATACACAAGAACAACAACTTTAGTTAATGAAATTGAATCGTAATGGAACATTAAGGGAGAAAATTGAGCTCTTCTGAAGAACAGAGTTCTGAGCACATCTTCTCTGACAGAAGTGAAATTTTATTCATTCTGTATCTGAGACATGTACAATTTTTAAAAATATAAATATACTCATCTGAGGATTTTAAAATGGTTCAATTGACTAAGACAAATTATTAATGTTTTGATAAACTGTTTTCCCTTTTATTTAGTGTTTTCCCTACCTGAAGGCTTTTTTAATAAACATGCCCGTTTCTTACTCAGTTCTCGTGGCCCTTCTGTTATTATCATAAATGTGCTTGGGCTATTTTAATTCACAAACTGTGCAGAGTTCATTGAGGAAAGGCTAAGCCAAAGAGAGTAGCAGGCAAACCACAGGGTGGCCTGGAGGGGTGATTATGGGCTGGTGGCATACCTCAGGTCTTCGGTAGGAAGCAAAATAAACACCTGCTGAACAGAAGGAGGTTAGAGAACAGTGAGGATTATGGCGATGGCAAAATCTTCCCCGCCCCTCATTCTAGTCTGTGACCACCACTCCCAGCCTCAGCAGATTACAAGACAGCCACAGTGTAGTTTCATCTGATTATTTTATTAGAGAAGCTAGAAACGTGGATTCTTATTTGAAACCACACTTTTGAATTTTCACAACTAAAGCAATGAATAGACACTTACAGCTACACACGTACTTACAGCCTCTAATTTGCAAATTCTGTTCATTCCCCACAACATTTGTTCACGGACATCCCAGGGACCCATTAATCAGCCTATTCCATTTTCTTTTTCCTCCAAAGCTCCAGAAGCATAATAAAGAGGAGGAGGACCACTGGGATTCTTGGAGATACGGGCAGGAAATGGTGCCACTGCAGGTCCACTTTCAGTGACACAGGTAAGGACTATCACTGCACCATCACCCCACCCTCCAGGAGCCCTGCAGTGAGCCTCAGGAAAGCTTCCCACAAAGAATGCGGGTGCAGGAAGAGTGCCTTCACCAGCATTCGTGGGTGGTGGCTGCAAAGGACAGAAACTGGAGTGGAGGAAAGCTTGGTCCTTGAGAAATGTATTCCTGACCTTCGCCTACGCCTGTCCCCATTGTCCTGTATCTTCTCTCCTTTCTGAAGCAGCACTTGGAGCCCACCAAGCCCACCCACACCTTTCCCCCAGTCTTACCTAAAGTATTGCATTCTCTACAAAGCAGGATATTTGGAAAGCAAACCTGACAGCTTAAAGGTCAAATCTCTTCAACGGTGTGGCATTGCCCCCAGAAGCTGAGTCAGTCTGAGGCCAGTAAGGAAGCTTTCTCTACTTCCCTGTCATTTTAACCCCACCCAGGCATACCCACCTGCCTGCACCTGGGGACTCCTCCCCTCAGTTGCTATATGGAAAATTGCCCTTCATGATTCCCTTTAGCTGTGGCTGCTGGGAAAGCTCAGGCCTCAATAGATTTACCTCTTTGCATTCATGCTGTTTAACTGTTGGGAGGTTCTAAGTAATTTATGATCTAGTAGAAAGACATCTAGAGGTAATTTTTATATACAGTAATGTCTACAGGGCTTGTGCCTAGACATGGCTGGAAACCTATATTATTTCTCCCAGTTTCAGTGACCACATCTGACTTTTGGGAAGACCTAATGTGATTTGCTTAGTCTGTAAACAAAAGCCCTTAAAGAGAGATACAATTATATCTCTCTGAAATTTGTTTCCAGGCAATATTGGGACTTACCTAGACTAAAAAAATTATTCCTTATTTATTTGAAATTAAAATTTAGCTTGGTAGAAGGCTCCACACACGATGAGAAAAGAATTTCTCTAGATCAAGTTTAGGATATAACAGTACAGACCATTTTACCTAAGAAAAAGAGAAGGACTGAGAGAGGGGAAGAGAATGGGGAAAGAAAGAGAGGAGAGCAGGGAGATGTCAGTGCCATCTGAAAGAAAGGAAGGGAGAATGTCTGTGGTTGGGGCCACACAGGTAGTGAATTCAAGGGGGACAAGGAGAAAAGGGAAATTGCAGCACATTCATAAGGTACTGTGGGTGTGGATGCTGTGTGCATTTTTTTTCTCCAGCAAGGTTGAAGACAGACTTCTTACAGATGTTTTTGATCCTGAGGCCTGATTTTCATACTGAGAGAAGATACCCAGGAAGGGTGAGGTCTAGAACAGAGGTCTTCTCAAGGAGACCCCAAGGATACACCTGCAGAGTTCTCTCTATGGCAACTCAGCTCTTAGGAATTTGTAGACTTAACTTCCTGGAACCTGGAAATTTCCACTTCTGTGAAATCCTGTATTTCCGTGGGCTGGAATAGCTTCTCCTGCTTGATTCAAACTGACCAATGAGAAAGGTACCTGTGGGTTGGAACTTTTGGACTGGAGTTAAAAAGGGAAAGACCAAGCCAGTAGAGGAGTGCAGGGCTTTTGAATTCCTCTGTGTCCTTTGCTGTGCTCACTGAATAAAGCCTTTTTCCTCTTAAATACAGCGTTTGGGTGCTCTTTCTCTCCACTGGGCCTTCCTGCAACAATACCCCATTGCTCTGTTTCTCCAGGACAGGCAGGGATACTTTAGGTTATAGAAACAAACTCTGAAAGACAAAGAGCTGATGAAATGTAAAGAGAATTTACATTTTCTTTCCTTCTGCTCATGGCAGTGATTTGTGAAAAGTGAAATCCTTACAGGAGGGTGCTGCTAGTAGGTCTGCTAGGCAGATAAAGAAAACAGGCAGAGAGAGATTGATTTTAGTCCTTACTGAAAAACTATGAGTTAGTAATTTCTCTATCATTTCACTATAAAGACTGATCCTCCTATATCCCTCCCTTTCTGTTGTTAAAATTAAAATTTCTATGAAGTCAGGAGAAAGGAAAATGGAAGTCTTTTTTTCTGTACCTTCTTCCAGCTGGTAAGGGTTAGAGAACTCTTTCATGGCATAAGTTCATTTAAACAGGTAGGGGTTGAAAACAGATGGTCTTGAGTACTAAATTAGAGGCAGGATGGGCATTAACTGGAGAGAAATAACTATGAAAGCACATGTAGTGAAAATATGATGGGGTCTGTTAGACGAAGGCAGACGTGATGCAGGTGGTCTGGTCTGCTTAGGCCCTGCCTGACCTTCACCTTGTCTCCCATTCTTACTGCTCTCACTCTAAAGGTGTCTATTTTGAGTAGTTTAGGAGGATTGATTTAGGAGATTAACTTTTCAATTGGAATATTATTTTGGATCAGGAGTTATACTAATTATTGTTTACCATGTATCATAAGTTTGGCTGATTATTAAGATAAGGATTAACATGGTCTTCACTTTGAACTTAAATGTATAAAACTGTATGTAATGTTAGAAATGGCAAAACAGAACAGCCTTGGAAAGGCTATGCTCAGTGTTCTCCAGAATCCCAACCTTCTGACAAAGTTTGGTGGACCAATTCCCACCTCTTCATATTGGCTGACAGTGACAGAGGACTGGACCCTCTTCATCCAGTAACAGCTAGGACCTGAATTTGGTTTTGTACAAATACTCTCTGCATTTATCAGAGAAATGCAGGGTTTAAAAATAAGACTTACTTTTACAACTGGAACTTTACCCTGGAAGTAAGAACTATAACCTAAAAATTTGTACCCTCCTGTTAGCTTGAAATAAAAATAAGAGCTAGGAGCTTTAACTTCTTTTTGGAAAGAAGTACAGAGAATTCTCAAGGAACTAAAAGTTGACCTACCATTTGATCCTCTAATACCATTACTAGATATCTACCCAGATGAACAAAAATTATTTTACAACAAAGACGTTTGCACCAGAATGTTTACTGCAGCCCAATTCACAATAGCCAAGTCATGGAAGCAGCCTAAATGCCCATTGACCCATGAATGGATAAACAAATTGTGGTATATGTACACCATGGAATACTATGCAGCCATAAAAGAGGGAGACTTTACATCTTTAATGTTTACCTGGATGGAGCTGGAACATATTCTTCTTAGTAAAGTATCTCAAGAATGGGGAAAAAATGTATCCAATGTACTCAATACTATTATGGAACCAATATATAAATACTTACACATTTATAGGAATGATAAAACACAAGGGTAGTCCAGAAAGAAAGTGGGGACAGGGGAGGAGAGGGAAGAGGGTGAGACGAGGGGGGGGTATTTGGAAGGACCTCAACTATTATGCATAATACAAGGGTACATTTCAAAACAACTAAGAGTATATTATAAATGTCTTACCTCAAAAATAATTAAGTGAGGTGATGGTTAGGTTAGGTTAATTAGTTTGATTTAAGCATTCCACATTGTATATCAAATCATCATATTGTACCCCATAAATGTATACAGTTGTGATTAAATAAAAATTAAGTAAAAAAGGAAAAAAAAAAGAGAAACCTAAGACCACACATGTGAGATAGGGCACAGTTTCAAGAAGGTAGAGGGTCTGTCAGACTGTAGGCAAATATTATACGGCACCTCAGTGGGAGTATGGAAAGTAAGGTTATTATTATTAGAGTTCCCAGTGTGGGCAAATAACTGACCGGCCAGGTATGTAAGCTGGGCTGTGGTGACATTCCTAGACTAATAGGAGAAATGACGAAGAGGAGGTAAAGGGCAGTAAGGAACCATACATTCTACAGCACGTTATTACATCTTCTGTTCAAGATGCTCTGGATTTAAAGGGAGTTTGCTACAGGCAGAAATGGGGTCTGCAGAACTGCAGGCTTGAGTTCAGAGAGATGACACTAGGATGAGGTTCACACAAGCTCAGTGGTAGTGGTGGAAGCCGTGAGTGTTGAAAGGAGGCTTTTAGAGGATGGTATAGGTCCAGTGTAAGTGATGCTATCCCTTTAAGGAGCTGTTAGGTGAGTTTGTAGGGAACCCATGGGGGTGGGGAAATTTGAGGAGTAAGACAGCAAGGGAACTAAATGTTTACTAATTCCGTCACTTCAAATTGGCCCCATCCCTTTTGCTATAATCCCTAGGACTCAAGAGGCTGAATAAGGTTGGACCAGGCATGGTTTAATAGTTTTCAATCCTGGATATGTCAGATAAACTTTGCTATTTATTTACTATTTAGTCCTTACTGAAAAAGTTTGAATTAATAATTTCTTTAACATTTCATTATAAAGATCAACCGTCCTTACAGGTATCTTAGATTTTACCTGACAACCCTAGTGGTAACCCTATTAATAAACTCCTTCAGGATCCTTAAGGATTATGGGCACCAGTTAAAGATTCTCTTCTTTTAAAAGTTTTTCTTTTTGGAACTAGAGAATTCTAAATTAGAATTAGGCAATTCTTCATCTGGCCTGTGAATAAATGTGTTCACATTATAACTTGCCAGAATAGATCAGATTTAAATTAAAAATGAAATTAGTGAACAAATACTGGAAACAACTGAGTTGTATAATATTATATCAACCACTTAGTAATCACAATTTTTAGCTGGAAAATGTGGTCATTGTATTCTGATTTCACTTTGAAATGTTAAGTCTTTATTAGTTAATTCAATATGTATATGCGTTTTTTGGCCTTTCTTACCCCAGTCCCCTAAAGTAAAATATTCTAAGGACCTCTCCCTCATTGTTGTTCAAGCATGGTGTTTGACTCAGGCCCTGGCATTCTAGAAAGCTTATTTCATTCTCCTGTGTTAGCTCTGCACTCAACTGCCTGAGGGGACATAGCTAGTGGTATAGCAGAAGCTGGCTTTTGTATTTTATTTTTAACCCTTTCCACTATTTACTTTCTCATTTTTATCTATTTACCTACTTTGTTTGTTTTTGTTTACCTAAGAACAAAGGCCTATAGGCATGACTGCACACCTCTTTCTATTCCTTTTCTGAAAGTGAGCCTTTGAGTGTGTCATTTGGCGTGCCCTGTGGTCACAATTCTTCAGACTTGACTTTAGAGGCTAATTTTTTTTTCTGTGCTTCTTATTCAATGGTTACTTTCAGGTAGTGGTAGAGAGCTCTAGGCTTTTCCTGAGGCTCACTGCATTATGGGATTCTGTCTTAGAATGCACTTTCTACATACTTTAAGAAAGTTCAGCCTTACTACCCAAGTTCAGTGTTGGCTTTGCTTTATCAGATTTTGCTTCTGTCTTGCCTTGAGGCCTGACGTTGAAATCTCCCTTACAAATTGACAAAGGGTAGTTTTTTCAACTTTTGGTAGAGATGGGAGTCTCAAAAAAAAAAAAAATTGCAAAGGGGCTCAGGAGAAGAGCTAGATAGAGTCATGATCCCAAAACTCTGGGGAAATTAGCTAAAATAATGAAAATAATCAGCTATCCTCCCCTCATTTGCTTCATAATAATTACTATTTTCTTTCTTTGTTTCCTTACCCTGCAGTCATGCCTGGTTGTCCTTTATAAATATTCCTTTTTTTTTTTTGAGACAGAGTCTTACTTTGTTGCCCTCTGAAGAGTGCCATGGCGTCATAACGCACAGCAACCTCAAACTCTTGGGCTCAAACAATTCTCTTGCTTCAGCCTCCCAAGAGCAGGGACTATAGGTGCCCACCACAACATCTAGCTATTATTAGGGATGGAGTCTTGTTCTTACTCAGGCTGGTCTCTGACCCATCAGGTCAGGCAATCCACCTGTATGGGACTCTAAGAGTGCCAGGATTACAGGCATGAGCCACCATGCCCAGCCTTATAAAGATTCTTCACTTTCTCAAACAATCACCTATCTTTAGATCTCTTCCAGGTTCTGCATTCTAGTGATGGACCCACTCAGATCAAGGAACTGATTCAGCTGGTCTTAGTCACCCACCCATCCAAGGTCTTGCATTCTAGTAACTGACCCATTCAAAGAATGATGATTCCGTCCAGAACCAGCTAATTAGCAGAACTGTATTGCCTAATCTTCTGGCCATGAAACTGTCTGTAAAAACCCTGTCCCCCTAATCCTCAAATAGGAATGTTTAGAGATTTCTCCCATCTCTCCATTCAGTGCTCTGCAGAATAAACTTTCTCCATTGCAGCCCTAACCATCTCAGTAAATAGGCTCTTTTCTGGGTGGAGATGCAGCAGGCAGGTGGTAACAACACCTACCTTCCAGGTAAATCTACTTGCCTTTTAAGTCTTTGTTGCAGGAGACAAGATATTTGTTGCAGGAAGACAAGGCCCAAGGGAGAGAAAAAACACCCAAATACCCTGTTTAAAAGAAGAAGGGCTTTATTCCAGCCAGCACAGCAGTGGCAGACAAGAGTCTCAAAATGGCCACACTCCCTGACTGGCTCAGTCTTCTCCTTTTTATCCCTAGTCAAAAAGTTCTGGTCCATGGGTACCCTTCTCATTGGTCAGTTTGAATTAAGCTGGAGAAGCAGGCTCAGCTGTTACAGAACCATGGGCTTTTACAGAAGCAGAAGCAAGTGTTAGTTTCCAGGTCCCAGGAAGTTAAGTTTCTACAAATTCCTAAGAGCTGAGTCATCACAGGAAGGACCTTGCAGCTATGTCGTTGGGCCCTGCTTGAGAAGACCTCTGTTCTCTTAAATCTTACTTTTACTGGGTATCCTCTCTCACATTCACCCTAACTTGTTACAAAATTATTTCCATAGTGCCTGTGGGTTTTTTAATTAACTAACACTTGCATCTCTCCTTAAGGGGCTGGACCAAACAAAATCACCTTCAATCTTCCTAGCAGTCAAATATGGGAACTGAGATTAGAAGGGATAATATAGGGTTGCCAGAGAGCACACAAGTTAGGGTCCTAAGATTTAGAGACTTCTCTTTAGGAACAAAGGGAAAAGGAAATGCTACCTCTTTAGGAAACTTGATCACTGGCTTGGTCCACCTTGATCTCTGACACCCACTATCTCCCTTTTCAACATTTATCTACGCATAGAATTTTTGTACAATATTAAGTACTTCATGGAACTCCTGAGATTTGTTAAGAGATAGGGCCATCATGTGACAGTTGGACACACCTAGACTTAAGATTCATTGTTCATCTAGTATTCAGTCAAACTTGGGCTCCACCAGCATTCCTGAGTATACTTGTGCATAGCAAGTCGGTCTGAAGCACAGCAAGTTTAATGGCTTACGTGGTGCCCAGTGAAATACAGTTCTCAATAGCACAGAGGCACACATGGGGCTGAGCCCTGGTATTGATAACAATAGCCAACGATTCTTGAGAACTTACCTGGCATAGGTTCTATTATTACCCTTTCTTACAGATAATGAGAAAACTGAGGCTCAGTAATGTTTAATGTTACTCCAAGGTAGACAGTAAATGTCAAAACTTGGATTCAAACCCAGGAAGTTCCCCCCTAAAGGCCATTCTCCTCTTGTACTAAAAAAGCTCGCTTCTCTGGCCACTTCCTTCTGTCTCAGCTGCTCTTGCAGCCTCCAGATATTCTTTCTAGCCTCTTTATGCTCTCTACTGGCCTCTCTGGTTCTGCTATGAGGACCTCCTTTCTTCCCCCACCCCCGTGGGACCTTTCTTGAGCACCTTGCTAATATCATCTGCATCCTTGGTCACACTGCAGCCAGGTAGCAGAAACCAAAATGATCCCTGGCTTTCACCAACAGACTTGGCTCGACTTTCAAGTTTTTAGACCATGCCAATTTCTGCCTACGTTTCTCTCCCTCTTTTCTCTACCATCTGCCTACCTGCCTAAGTAATGGGGGTGAATGCGGTTGTTTCCCAAATTTCATTCATTCCCATTTTATCATGATTTTTCTTTGAGTACCACCTAGGCCATTAATTATTTAAAATTTATTTCATTCACTTTTTAAATCCCAGTACTTTATCTTCAACTTTATATTTAGCCTCAATGATAAGGAAGTACTACTTGTAATTAGCAGTTAAGCATAAAAATAAACAAAAGAGAAAAAGAATGGGAATGAATTCCAGCTTTGCACAGTGACTTGCCTGCAGCCGCTTGGTCTGAGGTTCATTCTCTCTGTTAACAAGTGAGCCTGGCCTCTGTTAGAGGCATTTAATTGTAGCACCAAACTGAGGCTCTCAATTTAGCCTATTCGGAAGGATTAAAAGAGAATAACTTACTCAGAGATTCAGTGTAGATCACCTAAAATGATCTTGCAAAGGCTTACCATTCTCACTTTTGGAGAAACAGGTGGAGACCAGATTTCAAAGCCAGAGCAAGCTGGCTGTAGACCTACTCCAACCCCAAAACCAGTACCTCATCCTTTTATCAGGCACATGCAGAAGATAAGGAGCATGGGAGGAAACCAGAGTCAGCTTCCCTAAAGCTGATGGGTCATGAATTTGTACCTGGCTGGAAGACACCAGGCAGGATACCAGGCACCACATGCCACTGCTGCCCCCACAGCTGCCCCTGGACATACTTAGACGAGTGATTTTCAACTGGTATGCCTTGAAAAATTTAAAATATCATTAACTAAATTATTTTTTGAAAGAAGTTGCAAGCTCAGTAATTATATATACTCTTTTGCTCTTTTTTTTTCCATCAACATAGTTTAGATGTACTGCGGAAGTTTAACTATAGGTTCAAGAGTGTCATGAGATAAAAAAAAAGGTTGAAAAACACTACCCTAGACTAACTGGATCGGTTTAAACTTACTTCTTCTTCCAGGAAACAAACTCTCAGGCTTTTTCCCTTAACATTTTGTTTGCCAACAGCTTATGAGAAAAACAGATAACAGAGAATATGAACACCTATACCAAGAGATCCCATGTATGTAATTAAAGGAAAGAGTATAACAGGCAAAGAGCAGCTCTTGCCTGAATGCTTGGTGTGGACATACCTAGCAATTCCTTGGTAAGTAGAAACCCTGTTCTATATCTTATTTATGTATAAACCCAGATTAATCTTCATCATGACAAGGGCACCATTAGGACTACTAAAGTGAACATTCAAAAAGTACAAACATCTTGAAGCATCTTGACGCCATCAGGCTGCCCACGTGGGATTAGTTATGTAGAAGAATTCTCTCTATCTTCCCATATAAACCTTCAGGAGGTTTTGGTGTTTCGGCCACTCTGTATCCTTTACCTAGCAGAAAATGACTTTGAATCATAGTTTCTTGAGCAATAGTGAAAAACAGACATTACCTTTACCATACACAGGGAAATCAACAGTTCAAAGGTTGCCAAACGAAGCTGCAATTGTCTCACTCACCACCTGACAGAACCCTGACGAGGTAGGTACCCTTTGGTTCCAGGAATTCAGCATCTGCTCTCTGTGTAGGTGAATTTATGTATTGGCTCTCCACATGCTGAGCTGAGTTCCGGGATGAGGGTTTTGCAATGGCTTTTTTATTCTATGTTGTAAATCACATTAGATGACATTGGTCCTGCATTTCTTATCTAATGTTGCCTCCTTCCTGGAGTATGGTGGTACTTGATTCAGGGATTGAATACTTGGATTTTCTTCCTTTACACATCTGTGTAGGCTCTCTACTTAGTTTTAAAGCAACACTATATGTTTTAGAAAGGGAAGATTTTGTCACCTCCACATCCCCACTCCTACCCCATAAAGGAATTTAGTGGGGTTTGTTGTTTGTAAAATATGCAAGCATTGCTACTATCTCTGATGGACAGTCAGAGCAGGGCAGGTTTCCACACCCTGTTGTGTCAGCAGCCTTCATTTGCAATTCATCAAACTCTGCTCTGTGCATCATTATTTTATAGATAATTGGTTGCCTCTCATTTACTCATAATAGAGCCATACAATTTCAAAGCAACTGAGTCAGCCTAAAACAGCATTATTAGTAGTTACAAATGTAATGTCGAGGCAAAATTTTACAGTGGCATTTTTGGAAAATTATTATAATTTCAGCCACAGAATACACTTATATTATAATCATGGACAGTTGAGGTGGAGAAGAAAGGACAGATTTCCCTATAGCACATGTTCTGGTCTCCTAAGTATACCTTTTGAATCTCTAAATCTCAGTCTTCTCAGAGAGGTTCTGTTCTCAGCACAGGAATCCCTGACGAGAAAGGCCCATGAGGTGGGTTGTAGTACACTCATGTTTTCTTGGGGGAGAGGTGGTTTTTATTTTTATCTACTTATTTATATTTATTTATTTAGCTATTTTTTGAGACAGGCTGTCTCGGTCATCCTAGGTAGAGTTCTAGCTCATAGCAACCTCAAACTCCTAGGCTTAAGGGATTCTCTTGCCTCAGCCTCCCAAGTACCTGGAACTACAAGGCACACCTGACTATTTTTAGAGAGGGGGGTCTTCCTCTTGCTCAGACTGGTCTCAAATTGATTAGCTTACATAATCCACTCACCTCAGCTTCCCAGAGCACTAGGATTATAGGCGTGAGCCACCACGCCAGCCTATGGAGGTGATTTTATAGGCTGGTGTGGTGGCTCATGACTATAATTCTAGCACTCTGGGAGGCTGTGGCAGTGGATTGCTTGAGCTCAGCAGTTTGAGACCAGTCTGAGCAAGAGGACAACCCCATTTCGACTAAAAATAGAAAAGTTACCTGGGCATCACTTTGGGCACCTGTAGTCCCAGCTACTTGGGAGTCTGAGGCAGAAGCATCACCTGAACCCAGGAGTTTGAGGTTGCTGTGAGCTATGATGCCATAGCACTCTAGCCTGGGCAACAGAGTGAAACTCTGAGTCAAAAGACGGGGAGGATGGATGGAGTTAGAGTAGTTGGTGGGACCACACCTACAGTGCATCTTAGAAGGGTACCTGTGAAATTTACTAGGTGTAGAATATAAATGTCTTAACACAATAACTAATAAAATGCTGTGAAGGCTATGTTGACCAGTTTGATGAAAGCATTTCAGTTTGTGTGTAAAATTAGCACATTGTATCCCATGATTGCATTAATGTACACAGCTATGATTTAATAAAAAAAAAATTCAGCTCCATCCAATTCTATCCTAAAGCCTTTGGAAAATCCCCATGTTGGAAAGTGATGACTGATCAATACTAACGTAAGTATTTGCCAACATGCTTTCAGCCATCCTCACATTAAATGATAATAGATTTTCTTTAAGATGGCGTAATAAGAGAATATACTTTATTTAAGGCTAAAGATATTTTAGTATGTTCAAAAACTCTCCATCTGAGAAAAGAACTCATTGTTTTAAAAGAAGAACAAAGATTTCCATTTGCTGTTTTCCTTCTCTCCAGTCCATGTTTATACTGGTCTATGCTGTCTCTCCCACCCCCCACATGCCCCTCTCCCTGTTCTACATAAATTTCATTTATAGAACCTGATCTCAGTAGCAGAGAATTAAAGGCTCTCTTCTTACTTGGACTGGAGAAATATTAATATGAACTAAGAATCCCCTGTTGCCTAAACTGGGAATAAGCCATAGAATCATAGACTATAAATCATCAAATCTAATGTCCCCTTAAATGATTTATTTTACAACACCACCAAAGAGTGACCATCCAATTATATTTTTAAAACCTCTCTTTAGAAACATTGAATGAAGAAAGTCCATCCTGTGGTTCCAAAATTGATTTTTAATTTAGTTTACTTATTTTTAAAATGTTTGACCAAATTCCAGCTTTCTCTAATATGTACCCAGTTGTTCAGGCAAAAAGATTTTCACAGGCCACTGATGGCTAAAGAATTTGTAGAACTCTTCCTTCATGCTGTACTGGTAATTGAAAAATGACTGGTGTCTTGTGGTTAATTTTAACCCTTACCCATGAAACTACACAGTCCATCAGCCCAGCATCCTTTTCAGGAAAGTGTAATCCAAATAGCCAAAAATATTTTTTTAAGAGTTTCATACTGTATTTGCAACTTATAAAATGGTGATATAAATAAAATGCAGGCTGTCATTACTATCCTCATCTCTAGAAATATATAATTGCCTGTTAGTCTATATGCTGTTATATGGCAAAAATTTTCAACCCTTAAGACTATTTTTTCCCCTTTTTCTACTTGCTTCTCTCTACTTTATGTTGTTCTTCCCTCTCAGTTTTGCTATTTCTTGTCTCTGCCAGAAAGGAGGGTGAGAAAAAAGATTGTTCTGGAGGGCATGGAAGGTTAATAAGAAGAAAGACTATGAAAATTCACACTCATAATCTTTGACCCCATCACTTAATAATAGCTAACATTTATGCAACTCACTGGATCCTATGCCTAAAACGTCCCTCAGCCACACCTTACATAATAAGTGCTTCATTATTTTGACATGTTGGGTTATCAATCAAGTTATCATGCAGCCATTAACCCTGGATTACCAATGCAGATACACCAGCACAAGCAGCCCTAGACTGTACTTGTCCTGGTTTTAACACTTCTCTCAGTGTGTTCTACCACCTCCAATTCATCACGAGTGGCAGGCAGGTGAGACCGTGAGTGTGTTACTCAGTAAAGTCAAGTCCAAAAATAGTGTGGAAATGAGAGGGTAGAGCTATAGAGAGAACATTTGGGAATTCAAATGTCGCTTCCTGTCCCAGTGGTGTGATTAGTAAAATTAGACCTCAGCCCAGTATAGGTAATGGGTCATTTCTTCTTCCTCAGGTAATGTTTTTTTTTTCTTCTTTTTTCCTATGAGGGTAATTTGGGAAGAACACACTTTTCAGAGACGGCAGGAGCCATACAAAGACAGGAGAAGAGGGTGTTGGGAAGGCCATTCTGGGAATAAACCTTTATTTTCTAACATTCAGTTCCTTCAGGAGTTAAAGCTTGCCACCCCCTCTTCTACCTTCCCGGCTCCCACTGCACTGACCTGGCTATTTTGAATTATCATTGTGCAACCCTATCACAAGACGAACTTTGTTTCCTCTACTAGAGCCTCATATAAATAATCTAGAACCAGGAAAAAAGTCAAGTGGCAGGTAGTGCCTCCTCTGGAGCAAATGCTTGAATTGAGATTTATACAGAACTTTCTAGAATGAGCTTTGAGAAGAAAAGACTAAAAACATTAACATAGTTTTGTGAAAATTAGGTAGTAGCCCTTCTCTCTCCTCAAAAAATAAATCTGTTTTTTAATCATTTGTCCTAAGTATCAGGCATATCTAACACCAAATGAAACATAAAAAGATACTGCAGTTTCCCAAGAATGTGGTCTGAATTGTCCATTATTTTGATTTTTACTCTCATTGGAAATGTCTTTAAGTAATTTACAGTGGGCCAGTTTTCCTAGCTCATGCCTGTAATCACAGCACTTTGGGAATGCTGAGGAGAGAGAATCACTTAAGCCCAGGAGTTCAAGGCTCATGTAGAGAGCTATGATTGCTTCACTACACGTCAGCCCAGGCCACTGAGTGAGACCCTGTCTTAAAAAAAGAAAAGTAACTTAAAGAGACTCCCCATCAGGAACTACTTCTAAACTTACTCTCTGAACATGGACTAGTAATCTTTTTGCCTCACTTTCCTTATCTCTGAATTATAATGTGGAAAAAGCATTTTACTTTTATCAAAGCAATGGGATAGAAAACCATTATGCCAATATTACAGATTCATTATTATCCCTATCATATCTATTGTATTTTGATTATGACAAATTATAGGGATGCTCAGGTCATGAGAAATTAGTTTAAGCAGTAACTAAAGAATAAAATCTACAGGACTGGATGTTTCCAGACCACCCAAAATGAAGATCGTTACTTTTTCTTCTGTTACCAACAGAGCAAATAATTTGTTGACTCAAATCTTCCATGTGTTCAACTAGAAAAACTTTACAAAATGTCTAAAAAAAGTCTCTTAACAGCAACAAAGTAGGAAAAGATGACAAGGCCAAAAGCCAAGGGAAGATAAGATCCTAGTATTTGAAGTTGCTTTTCCACTGAGGGCATTTGTGAGCCTTGGAGAAGCAGTAGAATTAGAGCAATAAAGTAAGTTTACTAATGGTAGAGTTCTTACTAAGACTCCACACCTGTATGGAAATTCAAAGTCTGAGAGAGTTATACCCTTGGAATAAGAGTGAGCCAGAGGTAAACTAGCACTTACACCAACTCCAGCCCAACTTCAAATTATCTGGGCAATAGAGAAAGTCTCAGTATTGGAAATTGAATTAAAGTGACCCAGAATTGCTAGTCCATTTGCCTCCTAGAAGAAGCAAACAAAAATTCTTTCTGGAGAAAAATAATACTGACCAAGATCTTAAACTGATTCTCTTAAACAAATAGAATGCACAGTATATATGTAAAACCATGTGTGCATGCACACACACATACACATACAAACACATAAGGGCTTTGGAGAGAAAATTTGTTGTGACTGAATGTTGTTTGCCCCCCAAATTCATATTTTGATGCCCTAACCCTGTGGTATTAGGAAGTGAGCCTTTAGGAGGTAATTAGGTTTCCATAAAACCATAAGGGTGGGGCCCCATAATGGTGTTAGCATTCCTATAAGAAGAAAATACATTGAATTTCTTTCTTCACACTCAAAGAAGGGGTCATGTGAGCACAGAGCAAGATGGTGGCTGCCTACAAGCCAAGAGAAAAACCCCCAGGATAAAATTTACCTTGCTGGCACCTTGATGTTGGACTTCACAGCCTCTAGAACTATGATTCTATTGATTAAGTATATGGTACTTTGTTATGGCTGCTTGAGCTACCCAACACAGAAATCAATATAAATAAAATCAGAATTGGAGGTTACCTGGACATTAGAATTATCTGACAGATGATAAAAGACAAGAGTTTTAAAAATGTCAGCACAAAGTTAGAATCTATATAAAAGACACAGAGGGTAAGAAAAAGAACCAAATAGAAATTTCAGAATTGAAAATATCATAACCCAATGAATGAATTTAGGAGAACACTTTTCACAGACAAAAAGAGAATTAGTAAACTCAAAGCTGAGCCATATGCAAATACCAGAACAAGCCATGAAGAGGTAAAAGAGAGTTGGGGTAAAAGTAGAAGAGAGAGCAGAAAACATAGAGCATAGTAAAGAAGTCTAATAGATATTTACTCACAATTCCATAGGGAGAGAAAACAGACATTTTGTGGAAGCTATATTTAAAGAGATGATGACTGAGAATTTTTTTAAACTAGGAAAAGCTACCAATACAAGAATTTAAGAACATAACACACCAAAATCAGAGCAGGGTGTGAAAAATCCACATTTAGACACATCATGATAAAACTGTAGAAAAGCAAAAGCTAAGAGAAAACTGTTAAATTTAAGATGGGGAAAAAACACACTTTCAAAGCAATAACAATTAGACAAAAAGCAACAAAAAACAATGAAAATCAGAGTATCATAACTCCCAAACTATAGAGTTTTATATCAAGTTAATATATTCTTCATAATTGAAGGTGAAATAAATGCATTTTCTGATAAAAAGTGAATTTGTACTCAATAGACTCATACCTCATTCCTTGTTTAAAGAAATTCTAAACAAGAAGATGCAAGTGTAAATTAAAAACTATTTGAACTGAATGAAGAAAACTAAAACTTAAAGATGCAACCAAAGGTGTGTTTAGAGAGTAATTTACTTTTAGTTATGACTTAAATACACTTACTTAAGAAAAGAAAGGTTGAAAGTTAATGTTCTAAACTTCCTTCTGGAGAAGTTAGAAAGAAAACCACAAAATTAAGAGAAAAAAATAATAAAGATAATTCAGAACATAATAACATAGAAAACACAAATGCAGTTGAGAAAATTAATGAAGCCAGATATAGGTTCTTTGAAAGGAGAGAAGCCACAGAAAACCTGTTCTGTTAAAAAACATAATATGCTATGCACCGTGGCTCACACTCTGGGAGGATATCCTAGCACTCTTGGAGGATAATTTGAGGTCAAAAGTTCAAGACTAGCTATCCCAGCCCAATTTACAATTGCTAAAATGTAGAAACAGCCTAAATGTCCTTCAACCCAGGAATGGATTGGTAAGCTGTGGTATATGTATACCACGGAATATTATTCAGCCATTAAAAAAATGGAGATTTTGCAGCGTTTGTACTAACCTGGATGGAGGTAGAACACATTATTCTTAGTGAAGCATCACAAGGAATGGAGAAGTATGAATCCTATGTATTCAACTTTGATATGAGGACAACTAATGACAATTAATGACATGGTGTGGCATGGGGGAAGGGGAGACCAGAGAGAGAAGGAGGGAGGGGGTAAAGGAAAGGAAAAGAAGAAAAAAAAAGAAAAGAAAAGAAAAGAAAATAGTGACTAATTCTCACATAAATTGGATTTAATTTTGACCAAAGTACATTACTTAAACATTAATTTTTAATTAAACCTGGTAATATGTTGTTTAAGATATTGTATCCTCATTTATAAGTGAAATATGTTTGTAATTTTCCCTTTATAATAATATATTTTCTCCAATTTTAATATCAGGTGTATCCAGATGAAGTAGAATGATTTTGAAGTATTTCTTCTTTTTCTATTGTCTATAAGATTTGGCATGATCTCTTTTTTGAAATTATCTTTTACTTTTATTTATAAATATTAGTTGTCTATTTTTTGAGACTTTGGGAAAAAATAATAAGATGAAGTTAACTGATGACTCCATACTGAACCTCAGAGTCAAAGCATTTAATAATAGTCATACTCTTATTTGACAATGTGAATGCTACTTTCTTTGCATTATTACTATTATTACTATTGTTTAATATTTCAATGCAGCAATAGTCTGATTAATTTTCTGCATGTGTTTATCTTTATTCGTTTTTTATGAGGTTTTTGTTTCTAGTCCTTATCTTAAACATTGTTATTGTTATTAAATTTTAAGCTTTTTTAATTTTGTGAAGGCAAAAAGTGGAAACCTAATAAACACATGTATATTCAAAAAAATTCAAGACTAGCCTAAGAAAAGACTGACCCCTGTTGCTACTAAAAATAGAAAAATTAGCTAGATGAGATGGTTTGCCTAAAATCCTAGCTACTTGGGAAGCTGGCAGGAGTATTGCTTGAACCCAGGAATTTGAGGTTGCAGTGAACTATGATGCCGCTCTTTACCCAGGGCAACAGAGTGAGACCCTGTCAAAAATATGATAATAATAATAATAACAACAAAGGCAAACTTCTGTACAGACACTACTGTTATTAAAAGGGAGTAACATTAGAGCAATATATTGGAAAATTTTGATTAAATAAACAAGTTTCTAAAAGATACAATTTACCCAAACTGACACCTAATGAAAAAGAAAATGTAATTTGATTCTGATTAAATAAATTGATCCTCAATTAAAATCTTTTCCATCAAGAAACTGTCAGGCCCAGATAGCTTTACTGGTGAATTCAATTGAAATTCTATCAGAGAAGAGGAAAAACTAAAAAATAAATAAAAAGAAACTTTTCCATTGCTCAATTTGTTGTATGAGTGATATCGCAAAAGAACCTAATAGGAACATTACAGAAATAAAACTTATAGACTAATTACACATAAAAACATAGATGCTAAAGTCCTAAAAATATCAGATAGCTAATAGATTGTACCCTCATATATATACACAGTTTATGAAAATGTGCTGACTACATAATGGTGACTACAACTGTGGTTTCACAGTAGACTGTCAAGACCTTTTGCCACATTAATAAAGGAGAAAATTAAAAGATAACATTAGTAAAGGCAGATAAAGTGAGTCATATAATTAAATATCTATTTAATAAATTCCAAAATTTGAGGAAAGCCAGAACTAGAAGGTAGTTTATACTTAGAGATACAATATTGAAGACTATTTATCTGAGATTATAAATGAGAGAAGAATATTTACTACTAGCACTTAAATTTCACAATGTGCTCAAGGACCTAGCTAGTGTGGTAAGGCAAGAACAATAAATAAAAAGTAAAAGGATCAGAAAGAAAGGAATAAAACTTTCAGTTTTTGTAGACATTATGATGTGTGCAGAAAACCCAAAAGTATCTACTGAAAACAATTAAAATTAATCAGTAAACTCAGCAAGGCCTCTGAATCTAAGGTCAATAGGCATAAATTTAAAATTTCTCTCTGTCAGTCACAAGAGTTAGAAAATGAAAAAGTTAGCTTATAATACCAGAAATCAAGATGGCTATGAGTAATTAAAGATATATAAGCTTCTAGATGAAGAACTATAAAATTCTATAAGAAGTATTTAAAAAAGAGAAGTATTAAAGAAGAATTAAATAAATGGAAAGATGAATGACTCAATTTTATAAAGATTCAATTTTATAATTTTCCTCAAATTGACTCATAAATTCAATACAACTCAGATCAAAATTCCCATAGGTTTTGATTTTGATTTTGATGAAAATTGACAAGTTGACTTTAAAATTCTTATGGAAATGTAGCCAGAAATTCTTAAAACAACAAGATTAGAAGCACTGGAGGGGCTAAATGTATAGGATATCAAAACTTATATTATGAGTCTATAAGATTTAAGAGGGTATGGTACAAGGATAAATTGACTGATAGAACAAAGTAGAGAACCCAGAAATAGATCCAGGCATTATGAACACTTACTTTACCATAAAAATGACAAAACCACAAAGCTGTGAGAAAAGGAAGTTCTTTTCGATAAATGGGCCATGTAGGTTTCCATGTAGAAGACCAGTGAATTGAAACCCTACCTCACACTATAGGCAAAATTCAGTTCCAGATAGATTGTAATTCTGTATGTCAAAGTGTAAAATGATAAGGCTTTTGGAATTGAGTCAAGGTTAAGTGTGCCAATGATCTTTTTCACTTTGGACATTGACTGAGAGGACTCCCAGTCAGACAGTGTAGGCTGGTCCAGGGAGGTAGCAAACATGGGTTGAGTCTTCTAATTAATGACAGCTGAAGTAGGAGATATTCATGCATCCCAAAGTGTTTCTTTTTCTTTTGGGTAAGACCTTCCCTTAGTAACTTTCCATTTCTAGTTTCCCAGAGCCTAAGAATGACATATGAGAAACATAAGTGTGACATGATCTAGGTGTTTGACCCGTATGCCACACTGCTTTGCTCCACCTTGCTTCTCACCCACCTCTTCCATCTGCTCTTCCTCCAGCACGACTGTCAGTGTTTGTGTGCTCATGAAAAGGCTGTGCACAGTTAGTAGGTGGATCCTTCTTAGATGCGTAAATTGTCTTCTCCACTGGTCATTTCCACTTGGTCTTCTGTATTCTCTAGTTTCACTGAACTGCATTCAGATGAGTGTTCTATTTTGTCTGTCCTCTTCAAAACTTGGTTTATTTCAGAAATAGAAAATGTATAGTTGTCTTCAAGTTCTCTTAGAATATCAGGATATCATCTTCCCACTCCACTTTTCGTATGTACGTTGGAGGGAGCATGGCCTGTTGACACCTTGATTTCAAACTTCTGGCCTCCAGAAGATACATTTTTATTATTTTCAGTCAAAACAAAACATTTTTATTGTTTTGGATTGTGATGCTTGGTGCTGGCAGTCCTGGGGAACTAAGAGACCAACCTAGAGGGGGTTGAAAAGGACAAAACCGAGTATCTGTGGCCCATGGAGGGCAGGCAGCTGACTCTTCTGTCCTATAACTTCCACTCTCGTGGTGTGGGGAGGAGGTATAAATGATAGCAACCCCTGGGGAGTCCTGCCCATCTTTCTGGGAGACCCTGAGGTCAGCAAGGACTCTTCCCATAAGACCTTCCCCCCTCGCCTTTGGAAGTGGTCGCTCAGCAGCACTCCTCTGTGCTCTAGATCCTTGTGTTCGATTTTGGTGATTTTCTTGGGATTGCTGTAGTCATCGTATGTTTCAATAGTAGGTGTGAAGCAGCTTGTGGGGGAGAGAGAGAAAAGCTTCTTGGGGAAGGCGGATGAGTGTCTCCTTCAGGAGCAGTTTCTTTCTGCCCTTCTCCAGCTTCCTAAGTGAGAAGACTCTTCACAACTGCTGCTCCAGGTTTGCTCTACTGCCTACTCACTCGACAGCCATTTCTCCCCCTCAGTCAAGAAGGCTGTACCTGGCCTCCTCCTGGGACCCAGAGACACCTCTGCTTTCCCTCCTCCTCCCAGGACTTGCAAGATTGTCAGGAAGGGAGGAAAGGGAAACCCCAATCTCCCCCTGTCTCTCAAGGGGACTGTGTCCACCCTCCCTTTCTCATACCTCTTCAGCAACCTCTGTTCCTCAAAAGACATTATTAAGAGAGAGAGAAAGCAAGCCACAGAGAGAAGGAGGCACTTGCCATATGTATGTATGTGTGTGTGTGTGTGTTTGCGCGCAAATAAGATAAACATAGGCCCAGAATATAGAAGATTATCTTTTTGAAAAGAAAAACAAAACAAAAAAAGCTTTTACAAATCAGTAGGAAAAAGCCAACAGCCTAATAGAAAATATACTAGGATTTGACCATGCACGTCACATAAAATTGATATTGAAATGGCCAATAATCTTTTGTCATCAGGGAAACGTAAGCTTAAAACACAATGAAATACCACTGTACACCCAGCCATAGTCACAGCTTAAGACTGACAATATCAAGTACATGCAAGAATGAGGCACAACAAAAACACACAAAAGAATACATACTGTGTGATCACATTTACATAAAGCTCACAAACAGGCAAAGTTAAATTATCGTGCTTATGGATACATTCATTTAGGTGGTACAATTGCAAGGGAACAAGGAAGCAATCACCGTAAAAGCCTGAATGATAGTTGTACCTGTGGGGGAGGCAAGGGGGAACATGGAGTGGGATGGGAGTGGGGCTGGCAATGTTCTGTTTTTTGTCAAGTGCGGTGGTAAGATGTGTGTTTGCTTTATATTAATTATTTAAGCTGTATATATATCTTCTGCATTTTTCTGTATGACATTTTAACATAAAGTGGACAAAAATGAATCAGAAAAATGAAAACTTTTTGATTAAGTAAAAACAAGGTGGGGGATAAAGAGAAGGAAAAGACTTATATTAGTGTATGGTCTAACTGCTAGTGGGATATTCAATTACTCCATAATAGTCTTAAGCCAACAAAAAGAGTAATCACTGTATATATATCTTTACAGACACACTGCTAGTACATCAGAGAGTTGATTGACCCTGTCTTGGCGGTCTTCCCTGATGTTAAGAGGCCACACTAGCCAACCAGATTATTTCAGGGAGTAATGGAAACCACTGCAGAAAGGATGCCTTATTATTAGTAATTCTTACTGATGCTACTTTGGGAGGTGACTATTGGTAAATTATACTAAGCACTAAACAGACTTTATCTCAATAATCCCCCACAACAACCTTCTAGCATTGCTCCAGTTTTCAAGTGTGGAGACTGAGGTGTAAGGCAGCTATGTGACTTGCCCATGGACTTTCAGGTGATAGAGAGGGTGCACATGCCAGCGGTCTAACTTTGGAGCCTGCACTTACCTTTGCACTAAAAATGATGGGTCTCTATTTAGACCCCTGTGTAAGTTTCAGCTAACTAAAGGCAGGAATAGTACAGTAATGACGCTGGGGTGTAAGATCCAGCTTTATGCTTCCTTCTTCTCTACTCTGGACAAAGAGCCAGTATGTGGTGATTCTTGGACTTTAGATTACTTTATCCAGTTACCACAACCACCCTGCTAGAGAAACACTGCTATCCACTGTTTCCTTATGCAGTGGTTGCGGTCTGAATTTTCACCTGCAAGCTGATCCAGCATTAGATAAACAGAAGGGAAACAGCTAATCACCCTTGGGCCAAAATGAATTAGAGACTGCACTCTCGCCATCCAAGAGGACTCCCAGGAGCTCCACTCGAGACCTAGAGAGAGGGTTTTCATCACAAGTCTGAGAACTGTTCTTGGATTTCAAACATTTGGAAGATTTTTGCAACATCCAAGCAGAGAATAGGATGGGGTGTAGTAGACATTAGCACTTGATCTCATGCTCATCCAGAAGTCACAGTTCTGGGCCGTGAGCCTAGCTCACCCATTCAGGGTTTTTCCTGAGCATTCGGTGTATGAATGCAAAGTGGGAAGCCCTCGACAGGCATGATGCGGACTCAAGTCTCCAGAAAGTCATTTGCTCATCAATTGGAGAAGTCTGAGGCAGGAGCAGCCACAGAGTGAAGGGAGATAAGAGAGAAAGAGAAGGGAGATATCTATTTGAATTCCTATTGCTATTCAGTCCTTCACAGTTAAAAGGGCACTTTTCCTCAGACATGAGCTTGAAATGGGGTTACCTTACTTACCATCAAAAGTCCTGACTACAAGGGCATTGACTTTTTTGTCTTTTTAGGGACTTTTAAATCCTGGTGTTTTAGAAGTTAATCATAAACTACAGTAGAACTTCTGTAAATTGACCACTCAAGGCACTGTAACACACTGGTCAACATACAGAGGTGGTCAACATAAGGAACCAGGCCTCCCGTACTAATACATACATGTGATTCAGTTCCGGTCTATGAAAATTAGGTTAACTTAAGGAGGTGGTAGAGGTAGGGAGGTCATCAACTATGGAGGTTCTACTGTGTTTGTTGCGATCCCACTTTGAGCCAAATACTGTCTTAGGCACAGTAGGTAAAGTTCATCCTTCCCAATAGGAGCTGATGGTGAACCTAAAGCAGTAAGACTGATTCAAGAATATGCAGGCAGGTGACTGAGTTCTGTGTGTGTCGGCAGTACAATGTCAACTGTACCTGTGACCAAATTGATTTCTCACCTTATCCCACTAGGAAGTAGTTGACTCTGTGTCATTCCTGTCTAACCTCCTGTGCCCGCACACACAATTACATGCCCTCCAAGAGCCACCCTATGGTCTAGGATAAGCCAATAAATTTTAATGCGTATTTAAGAGAATTTTCACAGTGTGCAAGTCATTGCATTAGATGATAGATCATGTAATAATTAAAGCATTAAAAGAACCCAGTTGAGGATTCTCTTTCTGCCAGCAGAAATCTTTAGGTCAAGAAGGTCTCTAAAAACTGGCAGATCATTTTCAGTCCTTTAAGAGAGGCAAAAATGACTTTGAATGTAATTAGATGTTCTTACCAATTTTCCTCTGCTAGAGCTCCACATCTCGTTCTAATGAAACCCACAAAAAAGTTTAGAACTTTTAGCATTCTGAGCTTCAGGTTGATGGTAAGGTATTGCTTTGAAGATGTGAGAACCGATGATATTGCTTGAGTCTTTTTTTTCTTTTTTAATTACAGTCACAGGAATGGGAAAATAAAGTTTCAAACAGGCAGGACAGCCGTGGCACTGTAGAGCCCTGGGCTGCTGTTAGAACTGTGTACCTCTGCCCCCCTCTTATCCAGTCTCTCGTGGCTCTTGCATATTCCAAACTTATCAGTTTGAAATAAGAAATATGCCCCTGTATTTATCTTCAATTCTCCTATCAAAGGTTGACTTTATTACTTTCCTCTCAAGCATCTGTTTATCAGGGCATTCTCTTCTTTTAAGGTGGAAGATCTTGTGTGTAGTTACTTTTAATTATATTAATCCTTTAAAAGAACAGGACTCAATAAATTAAAAGTAGTACAAAAAGCTAAAAGAAACACATTTTCAGTAAAACCTAGTAACCATTCTGGGTAAGATTTCATGACACTGGAGTTAAAAGTATTACTTCTTTATATAGACTATCACGTCAGCTGTTGACTATGACTCTTAAAATATACATCTATACCCTCAAACTTACCCAAGGTCATACAAGAGAATGTGCACATTAAAATATAAAATGTATTAAGATTATGATATTTTAAATGGGAGGCCAGATTGTGTCCCACCATCCTCTGGAGAGCCAGCCAGGGCCTGATCACATGAGTCTGTGTAGGCAACAGTAGAGGATGTATGATATAGTTCAGTCTCATTCCCATGACAGCCCTCACTCTGATGGCTCTAGCCTCCCTGCTTCCTTCTTGTTACCAGATCACAGAAAACACTGTCCCAACGCAGGACCCTTGCATTTCTTACCCCCTTTCTTTCTAGAACATTCTTTCCTAGAACATTCTCAAACAGGATATGACTCAACCATGATCTGCTCAGAAATGCTTTCCTTAAGGGCCCAGTCTATAGTGGTGCTTCTGTTTTCTTCTGCCCCAGCCATTGTCTTCCATGAAGGGGCAGAGGGAAGAAGACAGGTCTCCTACTGTAGACCTTATCTCCTAGACCATCTGGTTGGGCTTTAGAGAATGAGATAGGCTTCTATTCCTTTTGTGGGGCACACTGATGAGATTCTTCATAACCTCAAAGTTTTCTGATGGGAAAAAATAAGCCTCAGGTCCCTAAAGTGAGCCATCACTTCTCTCTACTATCAGCGGAATAATCAGATTCCACATCTTTACTGGGAAAAATTGGAGACTCTGAGCCTCCTTGAGCTGGATGAGAATTTAAAGAGCATATAATTCAACCTATTGTTTTATAAAGAAGAAACTATGGCCCAGAGAGAGAATATAACTTATCAAGACACACACAGCCTAAAGGACACTAAAAGCCTAAAAAGCACACATGAAGACAGGGTTATAGCAATTCCCAGATAATTCTTCTAAATGGGTGTTTAGAAGGATTTTGTGTGTGTTCACCTTTGTCTTATAACAATCTGCATTTCATTCTAAGAACTGGGATCCTCAGGAAAAGCAAATACTCCCTATTCATGGGAGTCTTCACTATATTTTCTTGCCAATTTTAAACCTTTGACTTTCTGGTCCCAAGTAGAACTTGAACATAATTCATGATAGCCTATTTGTGAGGAACTGACACAGACCATAACTTATTTGACCATCAATTTCGTACTCAAAATATAGCATTAAAGGTTTCATTTTTGTTGTTGTTGTTTTTGATAAAGGGTCCTGCTCCAAGAAAGAGACTTCTATCTATTAGCCTAAGGATTTTTTGTTTTGTTTGTTTTTGGAATCTGAGCTCACATACAAGGCAAAAAGAACAGAATTATATCAATTTCAGTACCTTTTAAATGGTGGAGAAGAAAAAAGAATAATAACTCCATTAAGCTGTTAAATGTGCTGAACCTCGACAAATTCTCAATGTGACGATACTTGAGGATGTATCTATAATCCTTCAGCAAATACGCCTTTTATTCAACTATAGAGTTGCACATACTCCAAACACAAGTGCCATTAATTAAATAACACACTCAGCAAACTCTCAGAGCCATTAATTATCAAAGGTAGCCTGTTCCATGCTCGGTTCTAAATTCTATTATAAAAGGAGAGCACAATTTAGAGCTAAGAAATGTGCTGAAGGAAGGTCACCCTCAAAAGCACAGTGAGAAGAAGCCACAGAGAAAGCAAATGGGGAAGCGTGTGTGCTTTTTAGCTTCGCCTTTACCCCGTTGCTTAACAGAAAGGAAAGTGTTTCACACTGGAGGGACTGTCTTCCCCCAAATTAGTTTTCCTCATGAAAGACGCAAGTAAATACAAAGTAACCCTTTTTCATTTCAACAGAGTTGCAGAGAAGAGTAATATCAGCTGAAGATTTGGAGACAAATAAAGCCTGTTCTTCACAAGCTTCATCAGAAGGGAGAGTCATTTAGGGGGAGTTCTTTCTAGACACAGAAATGGGGTGTGGGTGGATTTAGAGCAAACAAGCAAGACAGAAGCCTAAGAGCTTCAAAGGAGCAACAAGAAAATGCCCAAGCAGTAGTGTGAGTTTTCCAGGGGTGGTTTGCCCTGGTCTGTCTCCTCACCCCCGCCACCAAGCGTCTGCACTCACTCAGCTTCATCATTTGCCAAGGGGTGATGAGCCGTGTGCAGCTCTAGTCAATCACTCACAGCTATAAGCTTCAGGATCATCCTTCTTCTGTGTCTGCTGTTCTTAGCGTTTGCTTTATCCCTTCACCCAGAAACTGACAAGGCTGAGTCTGTGGTCACTTTACAAGTGACAGTGATGGGCAAGCCCCAACCTCACCATACATAAGGTGTCTGTGGGCACCTCCCGTTTGAGGGGGCCTGGCCACCTGATGTCCAAGGCTGATTTCTATTCTCTGTGTTCTCAAAGAGGCAAGCGTGGAGGATTAGGAAACACTCTGTTTAGAAGTTAAGTAACACTTTCTCATTGCAGGAAATTGTGTTATTAATCAGCATGTGCAACACGCCACGGAGGAATAGTTCTGAGTTAGGAAACTGGCTGGGAAGTTGCTCTGCCCTCTCCAGTCTGTCTGCACGCAGCTAGGTTTCCGGCTGCTGCCCCGGGGTAACCCCTTCCTACCTCTAGATGGAAGTATAATTACGTTGCCTCAAAGACACTAATCAGAGGAGCTCTCTGATCCTTGCCATTTCTTCCTCAGCTTCCCTTTTACCCACTTACTCTAAGAGATTGCCACCAGCAGCTTTTGTGGTCCAATTTCTGAGACCAGTTTATTAAGAAAAAGCTGAAAAGCAGAGGTCATGGGTGCCTGCCTTTGGAAAATTGCTCACCGTTTTTTCCAGTGTGAGCAGAATGACTTTCTTGGCTGCCTCTGTCTGTATCTCTAGTCTGCTAGGAGCTAAGAAGAGTTACTTTTCAAAGAAGGGAGTTGTTAAAGAGAAGTTTTATTTGCGTCTCAGAACTGTTTTATTAGTGAGCAGGGTTTCTTCATTTTAAAGTCATCTCTGTGTCAGGCCTGGAATCGATGCAAAACAGCCCATTTTATGAATTCTTTTGGGCAACTCTCCTTGAAGGGCAATTTTCCTGTTCATGTGATTCTGTAAGAGTGCAGAAGACAGACCACTTGGTGTTAGCCAAGAGGCCAGGAAGCAATGATAGACAACCTTATCAGAAGCTGAATATTTGAAGCTGAAACCTCTTGAAACCTGTGTCCAGCATCTGAACCTCTTGGGGGCATTTACAACTTTGTATTGGGAGCACGCTTTGGAACTGGATCAAGGGGGAGATCGGCTTGTAGTTTGTCACCATCACATTCAATGTTTCCCCTCCAGAGGCACAGGCCAAACTTCAGACCAACTAGATCAAAATCTCTGGAGGAAGCCTGGCATTTTTTTCCCATTCCCTCAGGTGATCCAAGGAGCAGCCAAGTAGAGAAACACTTCCTTAATGAAACAGAAGGGAAGCCTATTCAAATGTTGTGGTCCCAAACCTTCCCTCTATCCTCTATCAAGTATAATTGACTGGAAGCTGGTCCCATCCAGGTTCTCAACAGAAAAGGCAGATCTTAAGCTATTTTCTTAGCTTCAGAGAAGAAGAGGCCTTCCTCCTCTGGGTCTCCAATGCGGTAAAAAGGTGTTTAGTAAAAAAGGGTTGCCCCAAATGCACAGAGCTTGTGGAGAAAGGCTGGATCAGGCTTGATGACTCTTGCATGTTCAAGAAGTCAGTGTGGTTCAGTTCAGATCCAAATGGGACCCCTTTCTTCCCTCTGCTTTTGCCCTGTACCCACTAAATCTGTGGTCCCCTCCCCTGGGGCTGCAGACTATGCTGGTCATGGCCTGTTAGGAACCAAGACGCACAGCAGGCAGTAAGGGGCAGGGGGCAAAGCTTCATCTGTATTTACAACAGCCACTCCCCATCACACGCATCTCTGCCTGAGCTCCACCTTCTGTCAGATAAGCAGAGGCATTGGACTCTCATAGAGGTGTGAACCCCACTGTTACCCGGGCACATGAGGGATCTAGGCTGCAGATGCCTTGTGAAAATCAAATGCCTGATGATCTGAGGTGGAGATGAAATTTGCTTGAATCATCCCCAAACCATCCCCCTCCCAGATGTCCCATTCCCCACCCCTGGTCCATGGAAAAAGTGTCTTCCATGAAACCTGTCCAAAAAGGTTGGGGACCACTGCACTAAATCATGCAACAGACACAAACCAACGTCAAAGACTTTCCTGGAAGTTTAAGGGAGAGATGGATGAGGAAGTTAGAGCCTATACCACACAGGAAACCTTACAAAAAACAGACTTAAAGTTCCAGCATCAGACATTTTAATTTTCCTTCCAAATTCAAAGCTGCCCTCTCCAGAAATGTTTTTCTCCTGTCTACACTCTATGGCAATGGAGCTTCCTTTCTGCGGTCATTCACTAGTCTGCAAAATGTACCCCTGACAGTGAGATTCCTAACACTGCCTATTATTTCTTAAGCATACCCTGGGTAGAGGAGGGAGTTAATCTGCCAGTCTGTCTGTTAGGAACTTGGAAATAATCAAAAACTGAAAAGTATATATGTTCACGGGATTATTCATACTCGTCCTGCCCTCAGTACATTCTAGACTATTCACTGCGTGCCTATGACCCTACCTCAGTCTGTGTGAAGTGTTTCCCCAAATGGGGACTGGAAACACCATTTCATCTTGCAGGTGACCCTTCACCTCTTTCCAGTGCCTTCCTAGCTAAATCCTTTTGTTTATATGCCCAAATAACTTAGAACAGTCTATTGCAAAGGTAATATGGAGAGAAGCTATGATTTAAAGAAGAGCACATTGTGTTTGAAACCCAGTTAGAAGATGGGACGATGGCTGCCTAGAGACACCCTTCTCTCCTGACAGGGCATCATCTTTCATTGTGCTCATGAGTACTGAGCTTTCATTCGCTTTGACACTCCTGAGTCTCTGTGATTGGCGATGTTCTATAAAGAATAAATAGTGATAATGACAGTGACAGAGGCTATTATTTCATCAGCATTATAATGTGCTATCTGTGTTTCAGCGTGTTATGTGTATTAATGCATCTGGTTAGCTTTACAATTCCAAGTATGTTCACAGTTCCTGGAGACACACTCTCAGTCAATGATACAATTGGACTTCAGACTCAAATCTGGCCTCCTAAAAGCCTGTCATGCTTACCCGGTATACTCTGGCTTAACAGGCAGATGATCCTGCTTCCTATAAGCTTCTAGGCCAGTTGGGGAAATAAAAGTCCTAAAGACAGAGTTTTAAGGAGCAAGGCAGACATGTTGGCACCAAAGCTGTGAGAGCTGAGTCAAGGAGGCATTGTAAGGAGACTGACAGAAAGCCTCCTCAAGTGTGGATGGAGGCATCCATGGAGTCTTGGAAATTACAAGGCTGCTTCTGGGAAGGGTGGGTGTGGGAAGTAACATGGGGCCTCAACACTCAGAAGACAGACCAAAAATAAAACCAAGGAGAACTTCTCCCACGACATAAATCTGCCCTAGATAGGCAAGGTGGAAGAAAAGAAACAGCACATCCATTTCAGGAGCAGGTGCCTCTGACTCACAGTCAGTAATTGTTCAAGGACAAGGCAATGATGAATGAGAGGAAGCTTACCTGTATCTCCAGACAAGCTGGGGAGCAATGGATATAATCAGGGATCAACCCAAAGTCATGTAGGGAGAAAACAGGTCCCCTCCTCCAGCAGGGCAAGTTGACTGGTGGTACACTCTCCACCCCCACTTACAGACATCAGTGAGCCTGGGAGGAGAAGATCTTGACTCAGACAAGAAGCTTCCTGATGCAGGTTAGAAGCAGAAGTGTGTTCTGGATCCCAGAAAGGACCAGATGTAATTTCAAAGGGGTGCCCTGCCCATTGGTCTCTGACTGTGTTACTAACTTATAGGATAAGTGCAGTGCTGGGCTCAGTAAAAAGTCTACCTACATACAAGCAGTCCCTGGGTTATGAATGAGATAGGTTCTGTAGGTTTGTTCTTAAGTTGAACTTGTATGTAAGTTGGAACAGGTACATTTACCTATTATCTGTAGGCACTTCCATTCTTAAGGGCAAGTTGTATGTCAGTCAGATGTTTCTAACTTGGAGACTCGCTGTTAAGTCCCCCTCTGTTCATAAGAGCAAATTGTACTTATCAGATGTTTGTAACTCAAGGACCACCTGTACTAGAGGCTGAAGTGTGTGCTAGTGTGTCCTCACTGAAGTGGGTTGAATGGGCTCAACTACAACCTACTTAGTGGGATTAAACTACACACTTTCAAGCAAGTAGGAACCTGGGTCTTCACAACTCAGCTTTCCTGGTCTGTGTTGACACTCAAAGCCACAAATAACAAACAGTAAGTGAAAAGCAATTTAAATCTTTACTGAAACCTCTTGAAAACACTGTGGGGGATTCTATTTGTGCTTCTCAACAATGTTTCTCAAAATCATATATCACACCCATGGGAGCTGCCCAAATATACCCCAGCCCCCTTTCGTGCGATGTACCAATGAAGTCCCCGTCTGTTTAATTCCTCCTCCTCTGTTTAATTTTTGCTCTGCCTTCACTGTGCTCCAGGCTACGCTGCCTTCAGTGTCCTGTGCTTTAGTAGTACCTATTAGCCCATTCTTGTCTATGCCCATTTCACTGATACCAATAATTAAGGCCTAGAAGCAAAGGCTCCAGCAGAGGAGGTGGGGGGCAGGGCTCTGCAGTGCATTCCACATTCTCCTGGATTTGGGTCTGGGTTACTATGTAACAATATATATGCTACCAAGGAATTTTGTCATTTTCTTGTGAAATGAGATTAAAGAACTTTCTCCCCACTGTCCTATTTTATAAGTGAAAATTGTTTTAGGCCGTGTCCAAATCCTTAAGTTATCTTGGCCTTGAAGTGCCTGCTCTATACTAGCTCAACAGTTCCTCAAATCCAGGGGCTGAGCACCCCAGGTTCATGTCGAGAACTTATTAAAAAAATACTTATTCTTGGGCCTGTGTCCAGACCTGCTGAGTCAACATATAGGGGACAGAGTCTAGAAATCTGTTTGTAATAAGCACTTAGCAGGTAATTCTGACAATGGCTATGTTTGGGAACCCCTTCTCACCTAATTATTAAAAGTCTGACTTGACTTCATTTGTATATAAGCTTTTTGTTGATAACATACCCTCCTATGGGACCCTACCTCTGACTTCTGGTGGCAAGGGCTGTGGGCAGGGGCCACAGAGAATGTGAGGGTCCAGGCAATGAGTAATGCACCAGCAGAGTTGGAATCCATCTATTTTATGGAATCTGCACATATCAGTATGGCCTCTTGTAAAATGTTAATGGTAATCTAGCAGATTCGCAGTAAGAAAACTTATATTTTGTTTATTGGCATGACACAAAAGGTGTTACCATTCTAACTAAATGTCTGTTTTTATGTTCCATCATTTCCAGGCATGAAAGTAACTCAAATAAATCCCAAGGCGTAAGGAAATGGGCCTCGTTCTCTAGGACTCTGTGGCACTGGAAACGAAGGTAAGCAGACTTTATTACATCTTACAATTCTGCAACCTTCTGTGAAGCATTTTATTACACTCGTGGAAGCCATTGGGGTTACATTTCAATCACGATGACTGACAGGCTGACTTCAAAACAATGGCGTCAACAGCCCTTCCACACTTCCTTGGCTATGCACTTAGAATAGAAGCTTTTCTAAATTGTCCCTTGGCCTGGATAAAATAAAATGGTAGTTAAAATATTTAGCCCATATGTTGGCTAGATTAAATGCTGATATTTTGGGAGCCTCTAAAAGCCACAACTAAGGAAGTTCCTCTTTTAGAACTAGCCTGCTTCCCGTAAACCAAAGGTTTGTTAAGGTTAAGATAAAGTTTAGGGAGTTTCCATTTTGGTAGGGAAGAGTATAAAATAAAAAAATGGACCACCTTTCCCAGTCACATTCTCCTCCTGCCCTCAGTGCAAAGAAGCAAAGCCAAAAGAGCTTAAGATGGCAAATCAGCTTGAGAAAACAAACGAACTTGTAATGCAGTGATCAGATACCATATGTAGACTGGGCTGTTTGAGGGGTAGGAAGATAAAGAGAGAAAATGGAAAAGCTCCCACTATTGATTTAAGAAGCCCTTGGTCCATAATGGTCAATTTCTTTCAGGGAAGATGATAGAAGTGGGCTCTTTCTTTCCTCTGGTACGTCACTATTAATAGCGATAGGGATTAAGAGTTTACATAGAAAAATAAAACATATATAGAACTGTTTCCAAGAAACAAAACCAGGATTTTTCTTTTTTTTATGAAAAGGCTTTCTGAGAATTTCTTCAGGCTCATGGGCCATTCCATGACCTCAACACCACCTGTAACAAGTTACCACAACAGGGCAGCTAACAGCAACACCAGTGTCTGCTATCCAGGTGTGGAGGGCCCTGGAGCTCACTCTGGAGCCTGGGAGGAGCATCCTCTCCATGCCTCTCCCCAGCTGCTGGTGCTGCTGTCCCTCCTCAGCAATCTTTGCAGTCACGGCCATATCTGTCCCCTGTTGTCACATTCTGCCTTTTCTTCCTGTGTCTTCCTTTGTGTGACTCTCAGAAGAACACTTATCCCTGTATTTAAGGCCCACATAGAGAACCCAGAATGATCTCCTCAAAATCTCAGTATTTTTCACTACTTTTTACATCTAAAAAGTTCCCTTCTCCAAATAAGGTTGCATTCAGACTCTAGGGATTTGACATGGACATATATTTGGCGGGGGGCACCATTCAACCAACTGCTCAGGGCATTTGGTATTTGACCATTTCTGTTTGGGTATAAGCCAGTATTACTCAGTGACATCTTGTTTAAAATCTTACTATACATCTTTGCCAAAGCCCTGTTTATTGGCAATCATTGACACTGCCTTCTTGAGACTGGGAAACCCTCTGGTTTCCAAACCGGGTCCAGGAAGCTTCTCTCTTAACTATGGGTAAAAAGCACTGCAAGCTTAACAGGATGTGCTCAGTAGATAAAACACCAGTGAGGGAAGATTACAAGGGCTGGTAATCTTCCCTCTGCTTGAGGGTTGATGATTTGTAGCCCAGAGAAAAGCCCTAAAAATACCAATTCTTCTTATACCCAAGAGGCCAAACACACTGATCCCTGTCTCAGGTTTTAATAGCCAGTGTCACAGGAATGCCTGACCCCTGCCTTCAGAGCTAATTTCACATTTCACTCAGAGGTTTGAATCAAAGACGTAAATAAACACTTGGTCACATGGAACGGTCAGTTGAGTTATATAGCAAGCCTACTTGCCCTGTGTTTTCCATTTTGGCTATGCAATTAAAAACCTTCATTTTTTACCTATCTGCCCATGAATTTTCTCATTTCAGCCTCTTCCTGTAGTTCAGACATGGTTTGAAGACTGTGAAGCATGTAGGTGCAAAAAAGTCAACCCAAAGCTTATTTTCCATGCTAACCCCTTGAGGCCATGGACATCATAATACAACAAGGAGTATTTACAGAGACTGTTAGGAGATTTTTCAAGAACTAAGCAAAGCCTATTGATGCCAGTATGAGAAAAAACAACTATTATTCTATTTGCTAAAGTGGGTGTGGTCTGCATGGGGAAAATACAAAATACTCTGGAGAATAATCCTTAAGTCAGAACAACATCTCTGGCAGTAGCTTTCTCCTTCTCTCTGATTTCTTCTTGGGTACAAATAACCACTAGGCTGTTTCTCTATTTCTCAAGGGCTAGAGAGTTGTTAATTTAATGGTAAGTAATGGATAACTGGGTGTATATATGTGTATCCATTTCCATTGTTACATGTCTGCTGTGCTAGTCAGACAAAAACGCATGGCAGCCACACCCTCCCCATATTGACAACATTCTAAAGGAAGATTCATTTCTATATGACCAAGAACTCACTTCTCAAACTCTAGGCCTATTACTTTCTTTGTTGTTATATCTGCTGTCAAAACCCAAATAGTGGAGAAGAGTAATTCTCTATTTTTAGCAAGGAGCTTCAAAGGACCTTTTCCTAAGATTGCCTTCACCAAGGCTGACGCAAAGTTAGGGAGCAAACCCCACCCATCCTTTCAGATGGGGAGAAGGCACTATATGCCTTACTGAGCAGAAATTTCTCCCATCTACTCTTCCATGAAGCCAAGTTTCAAACTAAGGTCATGGCATGGACCTGGTTCTTCCAGTAGTCTCTGTCTATTGGGTTCATTGGAGAAGAATTGATAACCGAGGGCTCTCATCAAACAGTAAGTACTATTCCAGATTTCTCTGCTGATCTGTCTTCTAAGGTGGAAATTTGTTCCTTTGTACTTAGGTACAATGGGAAAGGGAAAGGGATGGTTAAGAAAAGGAGGGGGTATTCAAATATCATCAAGGTGAAAGCATCCCTTTAATTATGTAAGTGAAGGCAACTTATGGAAATTGCTCTAACTTAATAACATATGGGAAGTGAAGGATGTTTCTAAAAATGTTTCCTTTTACTTTGAAGTAAATATTAATATGTTAACCAAAGTGTTAATGACCACCTATTCTGGAAATACAGCAACATAAAATAATTAACATGTAATTAGTTATAAGGGATCAAAACTGGGTTATTCCAGGCAGTGCCTGTGACTCAGTGAGTAGGACACCGGCTCCATATGTCCCTGCCACCTGAGGGTGGCAGGTTCGAACACAGTGCTGACCAAACTGCAACAAAAAAATAGCCAGGTGTTGTGGAGGGCACCTGTAGTCCCAGCTACTTGCGAGGCTGAGGCAAGAAAATTGCCTAAGCCCAAGAACTGAAGGTTGCTGTGAGCCATGACTTCACAGCACTCTACCAAGGGCAACAAAGTGAGATTCTGTCTCTAGAAAAAAAGAAAGATCAAACACTTTGGTTCCAGCGTGAACTGGAACTGAATGTTCGATCATGGTCACATCCATGTAGTTCATTTCAGCTCTGAAAATATCTTACCCACCTGCTATGTATTGAACTTGAAGGCTGTAGGCTAAGCAGCCAGCGGTGAACTGGCCTCTCAGGTAGGACTGGAAAGTAGAGGAACTGCTAAGGTCTGAATGTTTGTGCCCATCCAAAATTCATATGTTGGAACCTAATCATCAATGTGATAGTATAAGGAGGTGGTAGGGCCTCTGAGGGTGATTAAGTCACAAGGGCAGAGCACTTACACAAGAAGCCCCAGGGAGCTTCCGGGCCTCTCCCAGGGGCTTTCTGTCTGTGAGGATTCAGAGAGAAGGCACCACCTATGAACCAAGAAACAGACCAGACATGGAATCTGCCAGTGCTTTGATTTTGGACTTCCCAGACTCTGAACCGTAAGAAGTAAATATCTGCTATTCATAAATGACCAGGTTTATGATACTTTGTTATACCAGGGTGAAGAGATGAAGATCATTGACTGTGGAATGCAAAGTGAAAGAGAATGGGAGAGCAGGCCTAGTTACAGTAAGAATATAGGCCGGGCACTTAGAATATTTATTTCTGAATCCATTCTTCTTCCTCAACACATTGTACCTTACTCATCATCACCATGATAGGTACTACTTAGAGGCACTCCAGGCATGCCAGGAATTTGTAAAATATTACTTCAAGTAAGTCTCACAGAAATCAACCAGTATTTCTCTTTTCCTTCCTCCCTTCCTTTTTCTTTTACTTAGCAAATATTTATTCAACACCTATTGTATGCCAAATACTTTATGTATGAGGTGCTAGTGCTACAAGATTGAGTAAAAACATCTGTTAAATATCATGCTCAATCTAGAGACAAGGAAACTAAAGCTTAGAGAGTTATAACTTGCTTAAAGTAACAAATTAATAAGAATACACATGATTACATGAAAGCCTGGCGCATTTTTCTAATCCAAGCTGTTTCTCAGAAGGCAGGAAGAGAGGGCCCAGTACATGGTCGCTGGGCTAACTCTTGATTTTCCTTATAGGCCACGCCTCCTAAAACATACCTATTTTCTCAGATCAAAATTAGGTGCGGAAACTCAAATTAGACCATTAAATCTTAATAGTCAATTCAGTGAGCTTTTACTAAATATCCTCTGTGCATTCATCTTGGGACACAGAAAGGAACTTCCTAGAACACTTTGGTTCACACTGAAAATGCCACACTGTCCTCACTTTCTGATAAAGCAGCAGCATTTTTACTACTCTTTGAGCATTTTTTCTAGTCAATCTGGCTTGGGGTGAACTTCTCCCTCCTAAGGAAGGTTTCAAAGCATTGTACCCAGATTCCAAGAGCCTCAGGCTGCTGGTCTGAGGTCATGGTTTTAGTGAATAGACTTCAGTTTGCTCTCTCATTCTTCCACTTTTCTGATTTTCTTTTTTTTTTTAATGATATAATGTTTTTTAATTTATATTTCTCATTACTTGTGAGTATTAAACACCCATTTTATAAGAGCATAAAGATATCAAATTTATGATATTGGCTTCTACCATAATGAACTAGGGAAAAATTGTAGCAAAAGAAACAAAGTGGCTGAGCTCTGAAGCACAGGCCAATTTCTGGATCTCACCACTTCTTTTTATTTATTTATTTATTTTATTATTTTTACATATATATGTGTTTATTAGGTTTCCACTTTTTGCCTTCACAAAATTAAAAAGGCTTAAAATTTAATAACAATAACAATGTTTAAGGACTAGAAACAAAAACATTGTAAAGAACGAATGAAGATAAATACATTCAGAAAAGAAATCAGACTATTGCTGCATTGAAATATTAAGCAATAATAATAATGATAATAATGCAAAGAAAGTAACATTCACATTGTCAAATAAGAGTACGTCTATTATAGAATGCTTTGACTCTGAGGTTCAGTATGGAGTCATCAATTAACTTCTTCTTATTATTTTTTTCCAAAGTCTCCAAAAAGTAGACAACTAATATTTATAAATAAAAGTAAAAGATAATTTCAAAAAACAGATCATGCCAAATCTTATAGACAATAGAAAAAGAAGAAATACTTCAAAATAATTCTACTTCATCTGGATATACCTGATATTAAAATTGAAGAAAACATATTATTATAAAGGGGAAATTACAAACATATTTCACTTGTAAATGAGGATGCAATATCCTAAACTACATATTAACAAGTTGAATTAAAAATTAATGTTTAAGTAATGTACTTTGGTCAAAATTAAATCCAATTTATGTGAGAATTAGTCACTATTTTCTTTTCTTCTTTTCTTCTTTTTTTCTTTTCCTTTCCCTCACCCCCTCCCTCCTTCTCTCTCTGGTCTCCCCTTCCCCCATGCCCTACTATGTCATTAATTGTCATTAGTTGTCCTCATATTAAAGTTGAGTACATAGGATTCATGCTTTTCTATTCCTGTGATGCTTCACTAAGGATAATGTGTTCCACCTCCATCTAGGTTAGTACAAATGCTGCAAAATCTCCATTTTTCTAATGGCTGAATAATATTCCGTGGTATACATATACCACAGCTTACCAATCCATTCCTGGGTTAAAGGGCATTTAGGCTGTTTCCACATTTTAGTGATTGTAAATTGGGCAGCAATAAACAGCCTACTACAAGTGTCTTTATAATAAAAAGTTTTGTTGTTTTTTTTTTTCCCTTCTGGATAGATGCCCAGTAATGGGATTGTAGAATCACACAGGAGGTCTAGGTTGAGTTCTTTGAGGTTTCTCCATAAGGTTCTTCCAAAAAGGTTGTATTAGTTAGCAGTCCCACCAGCAGTGTAAAAGTGTTCCTTTCTCTCCACATCCGTGCCAGTATCTGTAGTTTTGAAATTTTGTGATATAGGCCATTCTGCAGGGGTTAGATGATATCTCAGGGTGGTTTTAATTTGCATTTCTCTAATAATTAGGGATGATGAGCATTTTTTCATGTGTTTGCTAGCCATTCGTCAGTCATCTTTAGAGAAGATTCTATTCATCTCTCTTCCCCATTGATGTATGGGATTTTGGGGTTTTTTTCTTGTGGATTAAATGAAGTTCTGTATAAATCCTGGTTATTAAGCTTTTGTCCGATTCAAAATACGCAAATACCCCTTGCTGCCCCTT
Source organism: Otolemur garnettii (assembly GCF_000181295.1). Taxonomy (NCBI): domain Eukaryota; kingdom Metazoa; phylum Chordata; class Mammalia; order Primates; family Galagidae; genus Otolemur; species Otolemur garnettii. The sequence continues at coordinate 28,066,965 of NW_003852410.1, forward strand.
CTCTTTTTTCCTGCTTTTACTCATTTTCTTCTCTGCCAGACTCACAAAAATAAGTCTATAACCTTAAGTGATAGTCTATAAACAGTGGTTCTCATGCTGTAGCCTCCATTGGTATCACCAGGGAGGCTTGCTAAAACTGATTGCAAGGCCCTGCTTCCAGAGTTTATGATTCAGTAGGTCTGGAGTAGAATCAGGCATGGACAAGTTCCCAGGTGATCCAGTAACTGGCAGGTCTGGGCCCACACTTTGAAAACCAGTGGCCTAAGGGGATGCTTTTTTTTTTTTTTAAGTAAAAATAATTTGTTTTTAGTCTAGAGGTAATGAACTGCAAGTTAAATCCAATCAAGCCACTCAAGCATCTCTGGTAGGTTTTTAGAGTTATTTAACACCATAGAAGACTTCTTGTCTGGCCTAATTAAGTGATTAGTTTAGATCGATAGTAGATGAACAATAGGAAAGTGGAGCAGCTACAGCTCACTACCAACTTAATAAAATAGTGCTAACTTCAGCCAAGAGAAGTATATGGGTTTAAAATTGGGCTCAGCTGCTTTACGTGTCAGTGTGTCTGTGTGGGGGAAAAGGCTACTCCAGTGCTCCTACAAATGGGGCGACTTTCCTGGGCTTGGCCAGCCTTCATTGTAAGGCAAAGGCGCTACTTTAGACAACTGACATTCACAGCTGCCTCCCACAACTATGGATGTCAGGCATTGCCAATAACTCCAAAAATGGTCATGTACAGGTGAACCTTCCCTCATCAACCCCATTGTGATGTGCTTCTGTTTAAAAGTAGGGTGCAAAAGCCACAGCCCCAGAGCTTTGGAAGTTTGTACTGACCTATCAGTCTCACAGGGAAGATCAATGGTAGGAAACTGGCATTTATTGTATGCACATCAGCCACTTAACCAATGACTTTTTGAGGCAAGTAGTACTAGCCTTATTTTACAAGCAAGGAAAATGAGGCTCAGAATATCACCCAAGGTAGCGGTGGTGGTGATGATGATGATAATAATTGCACCTAATTTTTTTTGAGCACTTACTATGAGATTATGTTCTAGGCATTTTTTCTAGGTACATTAACTCATTCAATCTTTACAATAACTTGCAAGTTCTATTATGAATCCATTTTAAAAAATAGGAAAATTATAGTCCAAAAGATGTAATAACTGTCTATGATTACCCAGTTACTAGGTGTCAACTCGGATTCGATTCCAGGGGTTGTAAATCTAGAATCCATGATGGCAGCTTCCTGGCTGAGACGCAAACCCAGGATGACAAACACTATGGCTTCATCTCCCTGCTGCCCTGGCCCTCCCCCTCTGCCCCTCCTCCTGAAGAAAGACTCTGGTGGGCTGCTTTCACTCACAGCTAAAGGCTAAATGTAAACCATCTCAACGCCATCTTCATCCTTTTGGGGAGCTTCTGTTTGTGTATTCATAGGGACTCTCATAAACTAATAACATCCAGACATTTGGCTTCGAGGGAAGATGTTTCTGCTTTGGGAATAAGCCCATAAGGGGAAATGTTTGTCACTGCACCAGGGCAGTTTTCCAAAAGTTTACTGCTCCTCAACCTTCCCAACAATTGACATATCTACATAGTACCTATGCTATTTACTTAATTTTTTTTCTTTTACTCAGTTCTCATTTTTATCTTACATTGTTCAACAAAAAGGATACTTAGAATGACTGCAGCAAATGGAAAACCTGAATGCTCCCTAACCATAAGGTTGAATACCATGGAAAAAAAAAAAGCTATTAAATTCTAGCTAGGCCTGTTGCCTGCTGAAAGCCCTGCTCAGAGGCCAGCCTTCTCACTTTATTATAAAGGGACATTATTAAGTGTTAGAGAGGTGTTAAAATGCCCGAGCACCAGACAGGAATCTTGGTCCTGGAGATCTGAAAGCGAAGTGGAAAGGGAATAACTTCTCACCTTATGATCTGATGGCTTATTGGAGACTCTGTCCATGGACCTCTCCTAAAATCCCCTCTCCCCTCAGTAGTGCTATGCCTCCCACCAGAGGCAACAAGTCCCATCTGTGTGTGGCCTGGCCATGCCCTGGAGCCATGCTGAGCCTCCTCTGCACATCTGAAAAAAGGGGAAACTATCTCAGTTTCAGGTACCTGAGGGATACAGGCAAAAATGAAGGAGGGAAAAATGATTACACTGTCAAAGAAGCATAAGGAACTTCCAGCAGTAATAGTAATCATCAAGGAGTTTTTTCTTTGAACAGAAATGCCTTTGATAGTGCCTTCCTCCATTCTACTGTTATTTTGTTGTAAGAATGAATAAGTAGGAAGAAATAAATGGGAACTTTTGTGTTTCACCAGCAGCTGCCATAGGAAAAAAAAAAAAAAAAAAAAAAGATGACCCAACTTCAAGGGGTAAAAAATCTTTACATCTCCATCTCCATATCCATTTGAAGAAAAGAGAAGAGGAGGGGAAGAAAGGGAAAGAAAAAAAAGAAGTAATTCATGAGGGTTTGATAATACTCCCCTTAGATTACTTTAAGGATTCTAGAACATTCATAATCTTAAGTAACCTTAGAAAGTCATTTTATCAGCCTCTTCCCATTTTTCTAACTCAAGCTTCTCTTTGTGATTGGGTAGAGCTGATTTTTGGTGATATAAGATAGTAATAAGTTTTAAAACTTCACAGACATTCTAAATGGGAAAGAAGACAAATTCAACAGCATTGTCTTTCCATAAAGTAGGTGAAGCACACAGAAAACTCTACGGACAAAGGTCTGCTATCAGGGTTGTCCAACCTTCAGCCTGTGAGCCACATGCTGATTTTGTGAGGACCTTTTTTGCTTATCTATGGTGTCAGATATCACAAAAAAGTACCTTATTTTTTTTTTTAGATAATTAGCTTTTGCAAATGTGTTTACTGTGTGGCCCAAGACAACTCTTATTCTTCCAATGCGTGGCAGAAAAGAAAAGAGGTTGGATGCTCCTAGAGGTGGTGTGAAGATGGTAAACCATTGTCCATGGAGCAAACACCGTTCTGGGGGCTTTACCTTCAACAACCAATCAATCCTCACAGTAAACCAGTGAGATGAATCCAATTAGTCTTCCCATTTCACAGACTGGGAATTGAGACTAGAGAGGTTCAGTACCTTTCCCAACATTATAGAAATATTGACAGAGCCATGCTTACACCCAAGTCTGTCTTGTGCCAAAGGTCTTGGTCTTAACTACCAAGATCTGCTGAGTCCCTGATGGAAATGAACTAAATATTCATTATTCTGTCTATGTAATTATGTATAATTAAGGCCAACAGGGAAACTAATAGGAGCCAACCCTTTCCCCCAGGCTCTCCCAATATTAGTTTGCAAAAAATATAAGAGCCTGTCTGCATAGTATTCCATGGTATGCATGTACCATAATTTATTAATCCATTCATGGGTCAATGGGCACTGGGCTTCTTCCATGACTTGGCTATTATGAATTGAGCAGCAATGAATAATTTGGTGCAAATGTCTTTTTTGCAAAGTGATTTTTGGTCTTTTAGATATACTCCTAATAGAGGAATTGCAGCTTTACCTCTTTTATGTTTAGAACATATTCTCCTGTGTAAAGTATCTCAAGCATGGAGGAAAAAGTATCCAATGTACTCAGTACTTCTATGAAACCTACTTATATTTACTCACACTTTCTTATGAAAGATAGAACACAACTATAGCCCAGGATGAAGGAGAGAAATGGAGTGGGAAGGGGGAGATTTGATAGAGGGAGGGTAAACGACGGGACCACACCTATGGAGCATATTGCCAGGGTACAAGTCAAATCTGTCAAGTGAAGAACATAAATGTCTTAACACAGTAATCAAGTAAATGAGGCAAAAGCTATGTTGATTGGTTTGATGTAACCACGTCAGATTGCATTAAAAAATCAACACATAGTACCCCACATATGCATAAATGTATTCAGGATCAATGTGTATATGACTTAATAAAAATAAAAAAACTAAAATAAAAAAATAAGAGCCTGATTAGCTTTCTTATGTTGAAATTTTATTTGTCCTTTCTGTGTATATAACAGGTTGAGTATTAAGAAAAACCAAATCATAGCAGCTGATATTTATTGAGTACTTATTAAGTGCCAGATATTATGCTAAGTGCCTCTCATGTATTCTCTCTCTTACTTCTTGCCCACCTTGTGAGACAGGTGTTGCCTACGAGAAAACTAAGGCTCAGAGATGTTAAATAGCTTGTTTAAGGTCAGTCAGATTATAAAGGAGCAGAGAAAGAATGATGACCCAGCTATCTCTCTGCCGACTACAGAGCCCTTGTTAGGATATGGTGTAGCAGGAAGATGGATTGAGAACCACTAGAATTAGGGACGGTGCACTTTCTAAGATTTGAATGATGGATGAATGGAACTCATGGAAATGTCCTGAGGACCTAATATCTAACAGACCTTTTTCTCTAGGCAAGCCATCCAGAGAAAAAGCCAGTGAGAGATGGGCTTTTCAGAATGCTTCCATGCTATCTGCACTGTTGCATGAAAAAGAGGACACTGACTCCTTTTAAGGTCTTCGGGGGTTGGGGGGAGAGCTCTCTGTCTATAGCAGGATTCACCTGCAAGTCAAGGTTGTCTGTGTATGTTATTCAAGAAGCTTATAGAGAAGGAAGATCCAACAGGCTCCCAGAATTAGTACTCTGGAAATTCTTTTAAGCATTCACCCTAGATATTTGATATTTCCTTGGACTGGCTTCAGTGTGTATCCTTAATATCACTGTTTATTATTGAATTGTGCAGAATAAAAGGCTGCTACACCTAAGATTGCTCTAAACTGTAGTGTTCACAAGATTTGGAGGGAACCTGCTAAAGAAGTGCTTATTCCAAGGATTTTTCCTGGTAATCATATTCTAGGATGGAGCCCAGGAAACTTCACAATGGCAACTAATCCCGAGAGACTCCATACAGAGAGCACAGGTCAAAAAACACTGCTTCAGACCCATCCTTGAGGACTATAATTCCAAATTTACACACTTCTTCCTCTAGCAAATATTTTATGACTACCCTCAACCTAGCTCTACACCTTAGTTTTGAGATTTTTATTGCCGCTTAGGTGTCCTATTTTTCTCCATCTTATTCCACGAGGGAATGAGAGGTGAGAAAGAGAGCAAGAAAGAGAGACAGGATGGGAGCAACCGTAGGGGTAGAAAAGACAGATGGAGGAGACACTAAGTTTAGATGACATGGTTGAGCTCCCAGATCCAGCCATATCTGAGGACAATATCCTTAGACTTTGCAGTTATAAGAGCTAATGCAGAAACATTCTTTGGGTTTAATCTACTAAGCAAGTGATAGAAGAGAAAGGAATGAATTATTCTTTGCTTGTCTCAGTAAAGGAAAGCAGACCAATGTGCGCAACACTACTGAGAAACAAAACAACCAGCTCCTCAAGGCTTGCTCCTCCTATATGAGGCTGAGCCAGGACCCAAAAATGCCTGGCCCCGTTGCCGTCTTATCACCACCACTGACATTACTTCACCCTAATTCTGAAGTGTAATTGCCTACTGTTCTGTGCCCTGGGGAGCCCTGAGTAAAGAGCTGGTGACTGGTTCCTCTTGGATGGTCAAATCAGAAGGAAAGATATTAACAGAAATTGTGTCATGTGATCAATCTTTGTGTTTCCAGAATCAGCCGCTGATTGACAGAAAAAGCATTGTAGAAGCCAATTCTAAAGCATCTCTCTGGTTTGAGTTTTCATGCTAGAGGCTACGGGGAAAAAAGAAAGTGAGTGGATGGAGCCAGATGCTTTGTTGTAGCCCTGTAGCTTTTTACTGCAGATTAGAACTGGAAATCCAACAGAATTGGATATCTTTACAAATGGAAAGCAGCGAAGGACTCTTTGTGTCTCTTACCATTTCTAAAAAGCATTTAAAAAATGTCTTTGTTTCCTTTTTTGTGCTTTAATTTGGACCCCATGTACCTTGGGATCTTAGTGCCCTGAAGTCCCATTATAAAAGCTTCTAACTTTGCTTCCTTAATACCAAGGTGGTCTTATGGAGGTAGAAACAAGGACTGAAAGGAAGAACATTCCCTGCCTTGTCTGGGGCTACTCAGATACTGAAGAGAGGCCTAGATTGATGATTTTTCCCCAGAGACAGAGCACACACAGCAGACCATCCTTTAAGGACCTGAAGCTGTAATTCAACAGCGATCCCAGTGCTAAGCCCCGTGTTTCATACTTTGTATCCACTCTTGCATTTGATTTTCACAACCATTTGAGATTGCCCTTCTGCCCATTTCACAGATGAGGAAAACCAAGCTATCAGGGTTTGAGTCATTTCTTCAACATAAACATAGCAAGCAAGTGACAGAGAATGGCTCTGTCAAACTCCAAAGCCTGAGATCTTTACCAAAGACACCAGTGAAATAATAAAAGAGCAACATTTTAGGAACAAAGGGTGGCAAAGTATGGTCCACCAGCCATCCCCACCCTTTTTATAAATAAATTTTTAGTGGAACAGACACCAGTGAAATAATAAAAGAGCAACATTTTAGGAACAAAGGGTGGCAAAGTATGGTCCACCAGCCATCCCCACCATTTTTATAAATAAATTTTTAGTGGAACATGATCATACATCTGCTGTTTACATTTTGCCTATAGCTACCTTCCCTCTATGACAAAAGTAAGTTGATCTAATAAAGATCATATGGCCTATGGAACTGAAAATATTTACTATGTGCACTTGATAGGAAAAAAATTGCCAACTCTCGGTTTAGAACCTAGAACTTCAGCACATTCAGTCAGACTGAAAAGTCTCTTCCCTTGTGTGACCTTGATTTTTTCTTCTGAAATTTGAGAATTGTGGGAACACTGGCCTCAGTGTGGCTGTTGTGAAGATTGATTGAAATATCACATTCACACACCTGGTATAGAGGTTGGTGGTTAGTAAGTAACCAGGGAAAAGTAGAAGTAGCCTCTTACTTGCCCCATTAAAACTATAAGACTTCTCAAGGACTGTGTTAAGGACAGGACAGATGGACACAAATGGAGCCTTGGTTGGGGAAGGAAGGGAAAAGGACTCAGGCAAGCTATCAAGCCAGTCTTCCTGCAAGGCTTCGGGCTCGATGACCGTCCCTATGTGGGCAGCTCAGTTCCTTCCCTTCTAGAGACGCCCCAGTGCCTAATTTCTCTGGAGCTAGGCTCCAAGGAAAAATGCCTTACTAATCAGGGTCAATTTAAGTTATTCTTTATGGAGGACATTGAGTTATTTTTCCCCTCTTTCAGTCCAACATGAAAGTTGGCTATGAAAGAAAAATTAATTGGCTCACCAGGAGTCTATTATTTCATTGATATGTCAGAGATTTGCACATGGCCTCTCTCAACATCAGTGGAAGCAGAGCAAATAGATGATTTTCTTTATCAAAAAGGTCAAACATAAGTTTGTTTATTCTTTGCATTTTAAAGTTATCAGTGATGATTTTACTTAGGAATTGAGCTGAGTGGGACATGCTGAATATATATACATATATATATATTATATATATATATATATATTTTAATGCCAGCTTCCTTTTTCTCTTCTTAAAATATGAAGAATGTTTTAGAAGAAATCAAGAGCTCCATTTAGCCTCATTGGAGCCCACACAGGGGCTCGTTATGACTATGCTAATAAGTAATCACAACAATACTTCTCTTTTAACACACGCCCAGGGTTTTATCCCACTGAAAATTATCTCACATTAAAACAGTGCAAGCAGAGCGCAGCATCGGAGACCGTCCAGAGTCACAGAGAAGAAGCTCTGTGAATGTGTTCTCTTCTCCAACACCATCACTCCTTAGTTTTCTATACCATGTTGTTCTAGCCAAGAGGGGAAATTGTGAACTCAGTGATATATTGAATGCTTAACCAACTTCATTAACTAAAGCTAAATGCTAACACACACTGTATCAGCTTCCAGCACAAATTAGCATCCGTAATAAAGCACATAATTAACCATATACCCAAATGCTCTCTATGATGAATAAACCTCTAAAAGCCCCCAGGCTGCTCTTTGATTTTCCTGAGATGGGTTTGTGGTAGCAGCCTGGTTCCCACAAGCTTCTTGTCCATCAGCCAAATGAACATCTGAACTGACAAGTTTCTGGATAAACTAATCCGAAGTTAATCATGGAAGGTCAAGGAGAGTTAGCAGCTTTCCTAGCCCTGGAAGGGCCCACAGGGAGTGAAGCTCAAAGTCATGGTAGAGAAGAAAAAAAATGAGGGTCACCTATGTCCAATCCCTGCTCAGTGAATACTAAGAACCCCTGGTAAAATCACTAGGGGCTCTGACAGCTCCAGAAATGTTGCCCTCATTATGATCCCTCCATCTGGGAGGTTGGCTCCTGCTGTGATTTGAATGTGCTTGCCAAGACTCAAGTTGAAGTTCAATTGTCCTTATAAAGATAAGAGGTGGGACATTTAAGAGGTGATTAGGGCAGGACGATGCCACCCTCTTTAAGGGAGTAATACTGTTATGATGGGATTGTTCCCCAATCAAAAGATGGATTGGCCCACACCCTTCTCGGTCTCCGTGTGCTCACTTCCCTCTTCTGCCTTTTCACCAAAGCATGACCCTTGCCAGATGTCAGTGACTTCCAAGCCTCCAGCACCATGAACTAAATAAACTCCTGTTTTTTATAAATTATCTTGTCTGTAATATTCTGTGACAGCAGCATAAAATGGACTAAAATAGCCACTTAGAAAGGAATTGCAGATCTTCCATCCTTTTCAGCTCCCACTGAGAGAGCTTGGGGATTTTTCCGTGGCTGCATAGAGGAAAAGGTTGAACTTGAGCCTAAACTTTATATTTAGTTCACCTCAGAGCAAATTGCTGTTATCTATTTCACACCATTATTATGTCAACATCTAGGGATCCCTCTCACACCAAATTTATCATCTACCTTTACAATATCTCCAGACTTGGAGAATATCCCTCCATCTCTCTACCTGCTCCTCTGTCAACCTCCTGGGCCAAACCAGCCTTTCTTGCCTGACTTTGGTGGCAGCTTCTGAGCCCCTTCTCCCAGCTTCCATGCACATTCTCTTACAATTTATCCTCCCACATTAGCCAGATTCTCAGTGAAAGATATCAGCTGGAGAGCCTTATCTCCATAGAATAAAACCTAAATGTCTGTCCACCTTATCTGAGCATTTCTAAAACTTGGTGCCTGCCATCCCTTTAAGCTTCATTATCGTCTTTCCTTGCCATGTTCCCCTTTTTCTAGATGACTTTTGCTTTCTAATTCTGAAATACAGTAAGCTCTTTCCTGCCCAAGTACCATGACATTGACCATTTTCCTCTGCGTGGAACACTGTTTTCCTGATTCTTGTCTTAGGTAGTTTTCTCTTGAGGTTCAGGTCTCAGATGAAATACTACCTCCTTCAAGAGGCCCATGAGCCTCCTGCATACAGCTCTTAGTGACATCTTTTTTATCACTTTTTTTTTTTTTTTTTGGAGACAGAGTGTGTCATAGAATCATAGCTCACAGCAACCTCAAACTCTTGGGCTCAAATGATCCTCTTGACTCAACCTCATGAGTAGTTGGGATTATAAATACCTGCCAAAAAGCCTGGCTAGTTTTAGAGACAGGGTCTAGCTCTTGTACAGGCTGGTATTGAAGTCCTAATTTCAGGCGATCTACCCTCCTCAGCTTCCCAAAGTGCTGGGATTATAGGCATGAGCCACCATGCTCAGCCCTTTATTTATCACCTTTAAAAATATGACATATTTATTTACTTCAACTTTCTCACAAGAAGGCAAGCTTCACTAGGGCAAGAAATTGACTCTTGTATTTACTCTATATCCCCAGTGCTTAGCAAAGGGGCACATAGTAAATTTTGTGTAAGAACATATTGATTGAATAAATAAATAAATAACTCACATTCTAGCAGCAGTGTAACATTCTTCTCCATTATCCCACAGCTGCTTTCATACATTAAGGGGTTTGCAGACTTTGAGCCTATGGCATTTCCTATATGGATCCTGAGAATACCACGTATTCCCATGCTTTTTTCTAGGAATAAAAATCCACACCAGTGTATTCAAACTATGTAGTGTATCAAGAAGTGGGCAAGTTCCCATGAAATGGGAAACATTCTATCCACCATTGTTCACTGGATAAGAAGTGAAGGATCCCTCGTGCTATTGGCACACTAAGGGAAGAAGGTGATGGAGGAGGCATGGAAGTGTATAAATAGACACCATATTCATGGGAAAGGTGGTTCCAAAATCTATTTATGAACTTATACAAAGGACAGGCCATGTGTGAATATACAGATCTATTTCAAGATGTGTTCCTTTCATGGATTGTTTGCTGAGAACTTTGCTGAATGAACTTCTTCCTGGGCCAAGAAGAGAAAAGTGGAAGCCTAAAGAAAAGTCTCCTCCTAATTTTCTTGCTCTTGCTTTTTTGTCAACTGAGTGTACAGTCTTGGGAAGTTCATTATTCCAGGCTGTGGGCACACGTACCTAAAAACCCTTTACCCTAAAACACAATACCAAAGCCAGAGCTTGGCCTTCTAGACTTCCACTAGAGACATTCTCATCAATGGAGAACATCTATTCCAATGGACAGCCTAACTCCAAGGCCTGCTCCCACCCCTTTGTACCATTTGAGCCAATTGTGTGGAAGCCATTTTGAAAAAAATCCACCACATCCCAATTAGGATGCCCTGGTTAGCTTTTGCTCTGCTCTAAGCTCCCCATCTCTGCCAAGCTGTCAGTGGGCAGTAGTTTTCCTCAATCCTCCTTCCTCAGAGGGAAGAAGGGGACTTACATTTCATGGAAGAGATGTGGGATGACACAGCTAGAGAAAGGAGAATTTGGGAAAAAATAGTTTCCTGCCCTGATTGTGAGAGCAGGAGTTCTGACAGGCATTTGACATTGACCTAATGGTTTGAATTCTGAGGTTTCCAGAAGCGTTTCCACACACGGCAGTAATTGAATCAAGTGTATGCATGCAATGTGCTGTATTACTGTTTATTTTAAGCCTGCCTCCCTTCATATCAAAAATAAATACATAAAACCAGTTTGTGAGTGTCAGGAAGGATCCATAGACAAAGATGTATTGATTTTTCTATGTAGAGATATTCCCTAAAATAAAGCTAAATAACTAACCTCTGCTTACTTGGAGATTTGAATATAGCCTTCTGGAAACGCCTAAAGGCAAGAAAGTAGAATTACTTTTTTTTTCAAAAAAATCATTTGACTACCATGCAGTAGGAAGTGTTTTAAAGCTCCCATGCCTCCCCTTGCAGTGAACTGATTTTTCATGGGTAGTTGGTCTCCTGTGTATTATGAGTAGGTCTGGGGAAATAAGGAATATATTCATTTAAAATAGTCTCTCTGCACTGATGGCTGAGAAATTTCCATGGGACTGTTGCACTAGAGTGCTCTGCATAATTGAACACTGTGTCTGCAAATAAGACTAATAACCACAGTTGTTCAAATGATTACCGTATCATAGATCTTAATAGTCTGCCAAAAGTGCTTCTGATGGTACTGCTTTCTTCATGATCAGTGAACCTTGGGCAGGACAGTTGCTCATACAATTGGAATAGGCACAGCCACTCGTTTCTTGGCCATTTGCCTACTCAGCTCTCTCCTTGTTCAAATTTCTCTGCCTATAAAATGTCAACATTGGGCTAGATGATCTCTGAGGTTCTTAAAAGATCTGACATTCTGGCTTTGGAAGAAGGAATATATCCTTATTCAGATATTCCACATATATTGTGTGGCTGTGTCCTGGCAAGGTTACTCAGCTTGGAAGAGGTGGAGCTGGTGTTCTGATAGTCTCTAACCCTTAAGTCCTAATAAGTATGCTTCTTTGGCCAAAGGAACAGAAAGAGCATATCTACTTGCTGGGAAAACCATACAAAAAACTTGAAGAAAAATGTACATTCCTGCTGTTAACTGAGCAAGCAGTGTCCTATTCTCAGCAGAGTTAAATGTGGAACTCAGGAAAACAATGCCACAGGTCTGGGTCTTATATCAGTTGATGGAATTCTCTGTGCTGGTAAGTTGTACAACTTTGTGACTGTCATTTGATGAGTAAAGACAGGTCTTCTAGAGTCCAAGGAGTAGGGGAAACAAAGCCAACAGCTTGGTAGACTTCCCTCTCCAACACACCCTAACACGTACGCATGCACGCAAATGCACACAGGGACAGCTGCTCTGTGTGGCATGACAGGGAAGGGACTTTTATTTTAGTGAACTTAGTTAATACATCTTTGTGAAGTGTGATGCCCACTGGGCACAAGTGAAATATTTTAACTGCTTGCCGTGACTATGAAGCAAGAGTCCTGTCACCAAAGCTATTTCAGCAAGCTCCCAGTCCATGACACTTCCTCATGTCCATGGGCCCCAGAGGAGGCCAGCTGAGTACTCTGCAGGCAGAACAAGCCTACTGGAATGCCAGCCTGGACCTGTTCCTGGGCCCCAGGATGGACTCTGGTTTTCCCCAGACCATGACATCTGAAGCTGTGCCTCTGCTGACCTTTCTGCCTGGCAAGGGCAGAGCTGAGTCAGGAAGGCCTTGAATGCTGGAGTCTGGACCCAAATCATGGCTTCTTTTCTTTTATTGTTTAGCAAAGACACTGATCTATCTCAGTTTCCTTCTTTCTGAAATGAGGATAAATAATGATACAGCTTCTGTCAAATGGCAGTTATGACAATGAATTGAGATTGACCATACTATGAAAGTTTAAGCCTGTCCTTGGCAAATAATATGCACTCTATTAGTTTTCTAGGGCTGTTGTAACAAATTACAACAAACTTGGTGGCTTAAAACTAAACGTATTTATTATCTTTCTGCTTTAGAGGTCAAAAGTCTGAAATCAGTTTCACTGGGATAAACCCAAGGTGTCAGCAGGCCATCACTCCTTCCAAAGAGTCTAGGAGAGAATGTTCCTTTCTCTTTTCCAGCTTTTAGAGGCCGCCTGCATGCCTTGATTTATGGCCTCTCCCTCAATTTTCACAGCACACCATTGCAACCTCTGCCCCGTCATCCATCTCCTTCTGCCATTAACTCTCCTGCCACTCTCTGATAATGACCATGATGATGACATCAGCCTTCCTGACCCCAACACACCAGGCTAATCTCCCTACTCCAAGATTCTCAACTTCATCACAATCTGTAAAATCTCATATGTCACCCAAGGTAACATATTTGTAGGTTTCAGGGGTTAGGACTTGGACATCTCTTAGGGACCATTATTCCACCTACCACATGCATTGCAGGTGTGATTTTTACTACTATGCTTAATCCTTTTTGCCCTTTATCTTGCTTTCATTTCTGTAGAATGCACACACAGTAAATTAACAAATCTTAAATATAAAGTTTGTAAGTGTTTATTTGTATGCAGCCCTCTAACCACTTCTCAAGTCACAATGAGGACATTTACAGCCTTTTCTCCAAGGCTGTAATGCTTTTCCCCAGCCTTCTCCCCATTAGCACCCCATCCCCATTGAGGTAGTCACTAGCTCCGTGTTTATCCTCTGGATCACATTTGCTTGTTCTTGGAGTCATAGGAACAGATTCATATTGTTGGAATATTACTGGGTCTGGCTTCTCTCCCTCAATATAACATCTGTGATTTAATCAGGTGAAGTCCAGAAGTAGTTGGTTCTTTTTGTCTTCATCTGATACTATGCTCATCTTTACCCTGTCCTATCTAAATCTCAGACCATAAACATACTACTACTTTTTCAGGGATTCTTTTTAAAGCATTCGCTGATAACAATATGTTGTCTGTGACAAAAATAATACCTACAGGTGCCCTCTACACCATTCATATGTGAACTCTAGGACCCCCTCATGACATGTCAGGCTCCTATCTCAGGCACTATACATCAGCTGCTTCTGGGAAACATGAATGTTAGGTTTTATTTCTCTTTGTAATTTATCAAACCTAGTACCATGCCTCACACACAGCCACCCAACCTCAACAATACCTCTTGGATTGCCTCTGTGATAACTGCTCTCCCCTGAGAAAAGATGTATCACTCCTGCTTATTGATTGACACTCACATGTGTGAAGCATGCCTATTTCCTGTGTGTGCATGGCATCATGAGACCCACTCATGGGAGGCAGCCTGGAGAATTTCCCTCACAGTCCCCTTTCAATACTGATCAGAATCAAAATCTGGGAAAAAAGACTAGCTTTGGGTAGGGAAGAGTATGAACCTTGACTTCTGTGAGTTTTTGCCAAAGAGGAGTGAGAAGGTATAATCAAGAGTTTGACTCCAGTTAAGAGCTTCCAAGCCCATTGACTTTGAAGCCCCTTTCTGACTGTCTGGCATCTAGGCAAGTTGATGTGGAGCCCCAGGTGTGCCCTCTCTTGCTACTGGCAGAGAAGTTAAAGCCATGCACACCCCAGCTTGTACTTGGGAACTCACACCTCAGGGCCAGAGCCCTACAAACCCCAAAGTCCCCTAATCCTCCCTTCCCCTTGCTTCACTCTGAATAGAACCCAAGCCCTTCTCCTTAGGGAATCATTTGGTTGTTTACTATGTGATTAATAAACTTGATTTCATATCCTATATGTCATTTGTCTTACCATCCATAAATTTCTAGGTGAGTCTGTCTGGCATCCAGTGAAGGATGTCTGGCACCCAAATAAGGCAGAAGGTATAAATAAGTTGCTCTGTTCTTTGGAGTAGCAATTTAAAAAAAAAAAAAAAAGGAAAGAAACCTCACCTGAGAGCAGACATCAGTTAGTTTTGCCTTCCATGTACAAAGTGCTCCCTTTCCTGGAAATGCCACTTAGATGTCCCTCAGGTGCCCTGCCTCCTCACTCTGTATCCCGAGGCATGAGATGGTGCTGCTCAGCCCCTGGTCCCTAGGACTCCAGCTGAGGGTGGCCTCCACCTCAGCCTGGTCAATCATGGATTGCATCTCCCTGGCTAGAGTGACTGGTTCAGGAATGAACCCACGACCTAAATTCATCCAGAAAAACTCAATACTGGGACTTTTGCTTGGCATTTGGGGGAAGGAGGAGCTCTCTTTGTACTGGGCATGCTGACTAAAAGGCTAATCTAAACCCAGAGTTGCCCAGCTCACGTGCTTAGAGGCCCTTCCTCAGGCTGAAGCCCATGTGGAGAAAAGCAAAGCACAAGGGAGGGGGAACAGAGACACCTGACGCCCAGGATATCGTGGAATCCTGGATCCAGACAATTTCAGAGTCGGAAACTCTTCGCAGTAGTGTGGACTAATAAACCCATTTTGGTATAAGCTGCTTTTAGTTGGGTTCCTATCATTTGTATCTAAAAGATGCATTTGGGAGATATGGCCATTGGTTTTTCTGTATTCTGAGCTTTTTACTTCTCTGAACATATTGAGGTCAAACGTGTCACAGAGGCCATGCAGCCTTGGTCCCAGAAACACGGAAACTTTCCTTGCTAAAGGTGAAGCCGCAGATCTGTTGGAAATAGCATGACTAATATTGAGCTGAATCACCATTATGCCAAGACCAGAAAACCACTAAGTAAATAGTACAAGGCCAACACTTTGTTAGAAATAGCGGTTAAGTCAAAATGCTGAAGCTCCAATTCACTGGCACATCACTTATTCTTCGCACCAGGATAAGCCTATGTCAACAGAAGCAAAGACAAACTACAGAATGAGTATGATCCCCCGGTTTCCTCTCAGTGAGATTTAATTAGTTGATCATTTCCATTCCAATGTTGGAGCCAACAAACTAAACTAGGGGGTACAAAATATCTGTTCTACCCATCAGCTAAAATTCACTGCACAGTATGGTAGACAGAATAATGCCTCCCCCTCTGTTGGAGACCTACATTCTAAGCCCCAAACTGAGGAATATGTTGTTATATGGTAAGAGGGAATTATCATCACAGATGGATTGAAGTTGCTAATCAGCCAACCTTAAATAGCATCCTGGATTATCCACATGGACCTCCGTATGGAGGCAGAAGACAGAGTGATGCCCGGTGAGCAGGACTTCACCTGCTATTGCTGCTTTGAAGGTGAAATAGGAGGCCCACTGCGGAGGGGGCTGGGCAAACCCAGGAAACACGTGCCCTCCCAGAGGCCCTATATTAGGTTTTTAGGGCTGTCATAACAAACACCACAAACTGGGTGACTCAAACAATAGAAATGTACAGAAATGGAAGCTGGAAGTTCAGTATCACAATGTCAACAGTGTTGGTTTTGGCTTGTGGACGGCGGCTTTTTTACTGTGTTCTCACGTGGTCCTGGTCCCAGCAGGAGCTTCCCTGGTGTCTGTCTGCACATCCTAATTGTCCCTTCTTAGAAGGACATGGGTCAGATTGGATTAGGACCCGCTGTAATGGTCTCCTTTTAACGTTATCATCTCTCTAATGATCTTATGTTAAATGAGGTCCCATTATAAAGGTCTCAACATACGAATTGTGGGGAACACCACTCAGCCCTAACTCATTCCAGAGGGAACACAGCCCTGCTGACACTTTAATTCTAGCCCAGTGAGTCCTGAGCTAGACTTCTAAGCTGCAGAACTGTGAGATAAGAAACGTGTGAGGTTTTAAGCCGCTAAGTCTGTGGTGGTTTGTTCTGTCAGCCATAGGAAGCTGTAATAACACAAGCATTTCAAATTCTTGCCTTTAACTTAATTTTCCCCCTTGCATCAGCCTTATGGGAAGGCGTCATTATTTCCCTCAGTTCCCATGCAGGGAACAGAGGCACGTGCTTCCCAACATCTAGACATCTATCCAAAGGAACCTGTTAAAAAAGCAGAGAGTCCTGAACTTATGCTCAGTGTGACTGATTCTAAAACCTGCACTTCACCCCACCCCACCTCACCCCACTGTAAAACACCGCGGATCTGGACACTTTCTTTTTTTCTCAAGCAGGAGGAATAAACAGAGTAATGGGAGTCACAGGGTGCACAGGTCCCAGCCTCACAAGTTTAAAAATGAGAGTGGAAGGAGGGTATTTAGCTGGATCTCACCTAATGTACACAATGCAAGGGTACATTTCAAAACAACTAAGAATATATTATAAATGTCTTACTACAAAAAATAAATGAAGTGATGGTTATGTTGATTAGTTTGATTTAAGCATTCCACATTGTGTATCAGATCAGCATATTGTACCCTATAAATTTATACAGTTATGATTTGATAAAAATTAAGAAACAAATAAAAATAAATAAAATGAAGTCCAGAGAGATGTGGCCTCCAAAGACTCAGAGCAAGTTTTCTGAGGCTCAGGTGGAGTCTGTGTCTCCTGACACCTGGCTCAGCTCACCAGCCACTCCTCCTCTAACCCCGCTCAGCTTTCCACAGCATCTCACTGAATTACCTTACAAAACGGAAGCTGAGACTCAAAGTTACGTAGTCAGAAAGTGGGAGAGTGTGGCCTCAACCCCACAGCCAGTCTCAAGGTCCTTCTCTTTCATCAGATCTTGCACAGAGATGTCCCATGATGAGAAGGAAACCGCACACTTAAATCTGCCGTATATTCCTGGGTGGGGGTGGGGGTGGGAGCCAGGTACAGAGCATGCGCATAGTCCCTCTCTGAGAATCCGACTTAAGGCAACTTTAGAAATAGGAACAGTCTCTGAAATTCTGGTCTGAATCTCAAACTTTGGCCAGGACTGTGGACAAATAAGGCTGCAAATTGGCTTCCTTTCTATTAATTTACCTAGAAATATCGACAGTAGCAGAGAGATCTGTGAGGTACAGATTGTGACTCTGCTGCAGGAACAGCAGGCTGAGACTTTGCAAGGCCTGTCACAAAGCTTTGGCCCCTTCCTGGCTCCTCTGAAACACCCCAGGAGTCAGTCTTTATTTCCCTGCTGAAAACATTCTTTCATCTCCATTTATGGGAAGGACTGGTCACCTGGCTGCTGGAGCTGGGGACCAGTGCCTTCCTTACACCGAATGTTTCTTATTTCGGATTAATATGAAGGTATATACAATTAGGTTACATTGTTTGTGTTTGTAAGGTGAAGCTCAAAATCTGAGTTGTAATTGAGTCTTTCACCTAGGAAATGTGCCATATGCCCCTACATTGTACCAATAAGTAGGAATAAATAGAGCCCTCTCCCCACCTCCCTGCTTCTTGAATTTAATTGTGTTTCTCTCTTCTGTGAGCTTTCAGATTATTACTGAGTACATGGGACATTTGTTTTTCCATTCTTGAGATGCTTAGGAGAATGTTTTTTAACTTTATGCATGTAAATACAAAAGATGTACAGTCTCCATCTTTTTTTTTTTTTTGGCTGAATAGTATTCCATGGTATAAATACACCACAGTTTATTGATCTATTCATGGACTGATGGGAACTTACTTGGGTTGTTTCCACATCTTTCCTATTGTAAATATGCCTCGATAGTAACAAAATTCCATTAATATCATTATCCTATCCTGGTTCAGGTATCACACAGCTATCACTGGCTCACTTGTTGCTGGAGGAGTTTTTGTTTTGTTTTGTTTTGTTTGGGGGGGGTTGCAGTTTTTTGGCCGGGGCTGGGTTTGAACCTGCCACCTCTGGCATATGGGGCTGGCGCCCTACTCCTTTGAGCCACAAGCACTACCTAGGTCACCAGGTTTCTAAGCGGGCAAGCCTACGATGCCCACGGAGCTTTCCCATCTCTGCATTTTGGCACTGCTCCCTGCTTTTATGATCTGGAAATCTCTTGAGTGGAATTTCCAGGGGATGATAGTGGGCTAGCAGAGGATACTTTTGTGTTATATGTTGGTTGCTCAAATATTGAAAGTGAATATTCCAGAAAGGTCAACTGTCTTTTTACATACACAGCAAAGTTCTCATGAGAGTTGTTCTTGTTGAAACTTAAAGGATATTATTTTGAGCCTTTAAACACTGATGTAAAACATGTTAAAAACTGTCATGTTTGATTTGCTTTATATTAACATCCTCGGGTTTCCATTGCCTACTTAAGTAACTGAACTAGCAAATCAGGACATCTATGATGATGATTAAAACCAAATTTTATTAATACTAAATGAGACCACACTCTCTGCAAGTTGATAAAATTTTACATTTGCTTAGAATTTTAAGAAGGATTTAGTTACAATGGATTGAAGAACACACAGGGCACCAAATTGGGTGATTATTTTTAATGAAACTATAGTTAAATACATCAAGGTTAACTAACTTTACATTTGGAAAAAAGAGGACATTACAAATAGCTGTTATTATTATTCCATTGGTCTTTTCTGGAATATTCTTTATTTTGTTATAACATTCCTCTATTGGGGGCAGGGAGAGATTCAAAAGAAAGAGAGCCAGAGCAATTATCTGTTCTATTTAAAATGCTGCAATCACAAGCATCTTCTCATAAGGAGTCCTATTATCACATCCACATCCCATGGGCTCAATTCTACTGTCAATGTGCACATATCACTCACATGAAGCTCCAGAAGACAGCTTGCTATAATTTATTGGATGGTTTAACACTGTCAAGGGATTCTTTATCTGGTCCAAATCTCTCTGATTAAATAGATACACATACACAGACATACACACTTCAGACATACTTCTTAAGAGTTTTCTAAATCAATCTTGAGACACTCACTTATGAAAATTCCCTGTGAATTAATTACACTTTTCATTAGGCCACAGACTATAAAAGCACATATATGTCATAACTTGTCATGGTTCTGGTTGGTTGGATAATAGGATAATCAATCATCTCCATTCTTGGAGAATGGCATGATCAAAGGTATTATGTAGGCAAGTGAGTTTCCTCAGAAAGTGGCTGAACAGTTACAGTGATTGTCGATTGTTAACTGTGAATAAATATGTAATGACCCCAAGTGTTTCTCTAACAATGTGGAAATTAAAATCATCACTCCTACTTGAGTTTTTCTACTAAATAAAGTGGGACCTGCAGAAGACTAACTTGGGCTTCCAAGAGCTTTCTTTGCATAGATTAAAAAAAATTAAATCCAAACCTAGAAAATACTGGTTTAATTAAAGAAGCCCACTAGCTCGTATGTTGTATAATACATCATCCACCCCACTGTAACTATATGCTGGATGTAGGTGTTGGATTAACACTTAGGGCACTTCTGTTTAGTCTCAAAAAAAAAGGAAATAGCTAATTCATTATTTAAATTTTCATTCTGCTTCATTAGTTGGGATGACTTCCCATGATTTTATGGGATCTTGGTAATTCCTAGTGAACTAGATTCCCTCTGGGATCCTCTTCTGAGAGGGAGCTCAGCTCCTGCTTCAGCTGTCCACAGACAGAAAAGCGTGAGGGCCAAGGCAATAGGCAACTCAATACTAAACATCACTTCCTTTTGTTCCCCTAGTTTCTTAAGAAAGATATCAAGAAGCCTCTAATTTAACAAACCCTAAAAATATTTATTAGTAACATAATGCCCAGCTTTCCTCCTGGACTGTTAGGACCTCTAACAAGGGCGGTTATATGTACTCATCTCTGTATCCCTCATATTTAGTAGTGTGTCTGCCAGGTACCAGGTGCTCAGTTTGTTCACACATCTGATAGCTGCAGCTCTTTACTGTCCAGTTAATTCCTTCCTTTGTTGCCCTCCACTCTTCTGTTATCCAGTGCTTACTTGAATCTCTCAAGCATTATTGAAATCTGATTTTCAGGCACACATGACTTATCCTGAATGCAGCTTTGTCCCACCATAGTTTTCCAGTTGGTTTGTCATTTGATGAAACATCCCTGGGTTCAATTTCCTTCTTGGATATTGATCAGATTTTCTCTTCACAGACATATCACAGTCAACAGTATGTAAAGAATTTCTTTGGGGGAGGCATCAGTTTTCACCTTTTTGAAAAACTTTTTTTTTTTATTGTTGGGGTTTCATTGAGGTGAATTGATTGCATTTTTTAGGTAAAGTCCCTCTTATAATTGTGCCCCTCCCCCAAAATATGTGTCACACACCATAACCCCTTACTCCCCTCCCTCCTTCCCTTTCTCTGCTCTCCCCTTCCCCCACCCTGTACTAAGTCATTAATTGCCCTCATATCAGAAATGAGTACATGGGATTCTTGCTTCTCCATTCTTGTGATGCTTTACTAAGAAAAATGTGTTTTAACTCCATTCAGGTTAACACAAAAGATGTAAAGTCTCCATCTTTTTAATGGCTGAATAGTATTCTGTGGTATGCACATACCACAGCTTGTTAATCTATTCCTGGGGTAGTGGGCATTTAGGTATTTCCACATTTTGGCTATTGTAAATTGAGCTGTGATAAACAGCCTATCCTTATGGTAAAAGGATTTTTTTTCTTCTGCATAGATGCCCAGTAATGGGATTGCAGAATCAAATGGAAGGTCTAGCTAGAGATTTTTAAGGGTCTCCATACTTCCTTCCAAATAGGTTGTATTAGTTTGCAGTCCAATCAGCAGTGTAAAAGTGTTCCCTTCTCTCCACATGCCAGCATCTGTAGTTTTGAGGGTTTGTGATGTGGGCCAATCTCACTGGGGTTAGATATCTCAGAGTGGTTTTGAAAAATTTCTAAGAATATTCATTTTCTCCTCTTTCTTGTGGTAGTAGGTAGGGTAAAGAAAATTATCTTTCGGATTTCACAGACTAGAAAACTGGATCTAAACATGAGGTTTCTTTCACTATTCCATCTTGCCTTATAAGTCATCTTTAAAAGGAGTTTTTTACTCTGCAGCCAAAGAGATTGAGGTTATATAGAAATACATTAACAAGATCCATAAGAACTGGGGTTATGTGAATGATGGTGGAAGGAGTGAAATGGATTAGATCCCCTTTTGAACACAACTCTGACAAGTCTGGATGAGGGAGTTGGTCAGGCCTGATGGACCATCTCTGCCTTCTGAGGGAGAGGGCAGTACTGAATGATGCTTCTCTCCTTGGTGAAGAAATGTAGGGGGCTGAACTGCTCCAGTGAATCTCAGTGATAGGGCTGATCATTATCCCCTGGATGGGCATCATAGCCTTTTCTGTGCAGCTCCTTCACTGCCTTTTTGGTAATAATACTTAGGTTTCTTGTGGAGAATTATTCTACTGGTCTGTGGACCTGGGACCTCAGTGGGCCTTCCATCTACCTCCGGGAAATCTGGATCCTGAACACTGTAGGGCAGATATACCTCACTGGTAACCCTTCTGCTACCTCATGCTCCTGCTTGTCCCAGGCAGTCGCTGATGCCTGACTGTTAATCTTTTTCCTTGAATCTGTGAGATGCTTTTGCCATCTTCTAGTCAACGCTTCTCAATTTTGCCCAGATTTGGGATCTGTTGCTTGCAACCGACTTGACTTGACTGTTACAAAAGAGATGTGAAGGAAGAGATTTCCAGTGAGTTTGATGGGCCTGTTACCTGTTACCCAGGGGATGGATCTGTTTTGTGTCTGTGACCATTCTGTGTCAGCTTCTGCTCTGCTATGACCTGTATTGCCTGAAATAATCTCTGTCACTTCCCACTGTGATAGCCAGAGAACAAAGTACTACTGTCAAAGAGCTACCCAGGAAACGTGCAAGGGCAAAACCTCGATATTATCAGTTCAATTAGAGATGAGAGAGCATTCTGATAGCCCAGCAAGAAATTCATAGGCCTTGCATCTGGTTTCTGTTTGTTTAGCAGAACTAAAATATAATAGCAAAATGTGACAACATTTGGTGTCAAGCACTTAGGCACTGGACCATAAAAGGGACCCCAAAACACATGTGATGAGGGGAAAGACGTGCTCATTCTGCAAAACAGGGTGAGAGGTGCTAGGACACATGGGGCAGATCGAGTAATGGGGAAGGGGGGGCGTCTATTTGAGATTTGTATGTTTGGGGCCCGAGAGCTATGCTCAGTTACTCCTCAAACCCAGGCTCTGCTGAACATCTTTTTGAACTAAGAGTAGTCATAAACTTAGAGAAAGGAAGGGATTCATGAACTTGAGCCTCATTCTAAACAGAATGGACACAGGGTATCAGTTCTGCCTGCCCTGAGGGATTTAGATAATGAGAGAGGAATCAGACCCCTAATTGAGTTGCTTCATCCTCTTATAACTCATTCTCCCCTTTTGGCAAATCCCACCAGATGAAGCGAGGACAAAACAACTTCCATTAATTGGATGCTTAATATATTCCAGAGATTGTGCTAAATGCTTTATATTCATGATTTCATTTAATTTTCACACCAACTCAAGCGTCAGTACAGAGTTCTGTTGGACTACAGATATATAGGAATAGACATCCCACCTCAACACACAACGTAGCCCCTGTCAGGTCAGGAAGGAACAGGGCTCTGTACCCCAGGGGGACTAATCCAGAAAGGAGGAGGACTTGCTGGATCCTAGGAGCTCAATGTTTGCTTGGCCACTGACCTTTAAAATTGGTTCTGGTATAACCATTTCATAAAAATGCAACATTACTTTCTTATATACTTCCTTAAAGTATTTTGTGTTACTTTTGTACCATTTCAGAGCGTGTAACAATCTCTGTCTACAGGAATGTTTCTAAACATCTGATTCCACTGATCCTTGAACCAGCATCAGCTTCATTCTCCTCTCTGATTGTTATCTCCAGCTTCCTCCAAAACAGAGGAAAGCTCATTTCCCAGCACACTTGCATGCTTATTATTCATATCTCAATTTTACAGAGCCAGAAAGAAGCAGAGCCAGGATTTAAACTCCTATCAGATGCCCTGTCATGACACTGCCTAAAGCTCTCTGGGGGCTAATCCCATCACAGTGTGTCCATGTGTCCATATGCTGAGCACTGCTGCCTCTGCTGTGATGGCAGGTATGGCCCTCAGTGGTCTAAGGTGCAGCGTCCTACAACATGCCCTCTTGGCATATAACCTGGGCCTGTGATAAAAAAAAAAGGGGGGGGGGGATCCTTTAGGGCAGGAGGAAAGGAAGTTATTATGGCGAGACACTCACATAGAGTGCCCGGGAGCACACCTCCGGGTTTTGGATGAGATTCTGGAAGGTCCTCCATACTACACCACTAAAGTCCCTCCCAAATCCCTAGCCCAGAAATAGAATCCTTCTTCCACTTGGCCAGCCTTGTAGATTCTTCACCACCACCCACCTCCCTTTCTCCATTCTGCCTTTCAGGTTACCAGCTTCTCTCTCCACACCTCCTCCTTGGCTAGAGGGTCTCTTAATCCAGGTCACCCTCCTGTCCTGGCTGCAAGTCTGGGATGCACTTCTGATGCTTCAGAATATCTGTGTTATAACCTGTCCCCAGGCCATTTCAACAACTAGCAGTGCTGTGAGACAGGCTGCCAGGTCGTTTAAGGATGTGACCCAATTTTATCTTCAGTGTCTTACTCTAAAACAGTCATTATCATCACCTTTATTTTCTGGGCAGGCAGGGACAGGGAGGTTAGTTTCTAAAGTAAGAAAAATTGTATATAGGCAAAATATCATTAAAAATCCCTTCAATATCCATGAGTTAGAAAGTGTATATTTTATTTTGTTTGTATGTATGTATGCATGTATATATGTATGTATTTATTATTGGGTATTGATTGAGGGTATAGAAAGCCAGGTTACATTGAATGCAGAAAATGCATATTTTATATCTTAAAAAATGTTTGCTTTCTATGGTTGATGTAAACTGTACATAGTCTGAGAACCATCAAGCTAGAGTAAACACAGGAACAAAATCAAAGTCTACCTGCAGATGTGGGAGTTTTCAAATGATTCCACCTTTAAGATACTAGGGGTTCCCCAGTGATGGGTGGCAAATAAATTAGAAAATTCTAGTGTTTCTGACTTCTGCCATTTGCTGCATCCTATTTTAATATAAATTCTCAAAGATTACAATGCATGTTACAGATGTATTTGAGATGAGGACTAATTTAGATAGTAGAACTGTCTCTAATAAAGGAAGATCTGGGGTGCTCAGTGCTGTAAGATTCCTTAAAAATGAAACATCTGGAGGACATGTCTTTAATGCACAACTGAGAAACTGAGGCTTGGCAGGGAAAGGGGCCTCCCAGGACCACAGATGGCAGAGTGTTTTGCTGTACATATCTGACCCCTTACTGTGAATCACTCAAGTGACATGGTTGAAACTAACTTCATTAAATAACTTCAATATTTGGTACAGAAATGACTGGGAACATCGCTGAATCAAATTTATTCTACAGGGATTCTTTTCCTCATGAGTACATCCTCAAGACTATTTCCATGACACTTGTTTTCTCCTGTTAGGAAGTCAGAGGAACAGTCTCATATCTGTCTCGTGTTTGTCTCATGTTTGCCTTATGTGACATCCAAGCTACCATCACTTCAGGATTTGGAAAGGGATTCTTAAATCAGATGTTAAGGCTCAGTAGAACAAGTATAATTATGATAATTGGGCCCTCGCAATGTACCAGGCATTTTGCCAAATGCTTTATATGCAGTATTGTCTTTAATTCTTAGTAATGAAATTAAAGTCCTTTTCATCCCATTTTAGAGTTGTAGAAACGGTCTCAGAAAGGTCAGCTAACTTTTCCAAGGTCGTATAGCTAGAAAATAGCAGAGCCTGGATTCAAATCTAGATCTGTCTTGTTTCAACTCCAAACTGCCAAAAATGCTGACTGCACCAAATATTCATTTTCCGGGTCATCAGTCTTGTGTAAATTATAACCACAAGGGTTAGGAGGACAGAAAAGAGAGGCACTTCCCAGGTCTTGAGGACAGCCATAGTGAATGTCTTTTTCTTCACAGAATACTTAGTGCACCCTGATAGTGGTCAAATACCTTTACAAATGCACATGGTAAAAGCAGCTCATGAACTTGGCCATGGCAACGTTCCCCCACTATGTTTTAGGGGACTACTTCCTTCCTCTTTCTCAGACTTACGTTGCTAGACCTCAGTCCATTCAGGATTGCTTTTTAGTCTATAATATTCCAACAAGTCAGATGGAATGTGGAGAAGTGACAGTGTACTGCCACACACCGAAGTGAGAATATTTCTTGCCAACTCAAATTATTTATGGACTAACAGTTAACCAGTCACTCAACTTGAGGATTTTGGCACCGTAGGGCTGTTTTATTACCCTCAGCATAAAGATACCTTGTACATAAACAACATTTACTGTGACAGTCTGCTAGCTGGCTTGTTAAAACCATGTTGTGTCAGGACAGAATTGTTATAACTGAAGCAGAAAGCACTGCGCTGGTTCTTTCATTCTTGTTGCTATTGTTTTGCCTCTGTATCAGCACACCTGGCTCACAGTAAGTGCTCAGATGTTTTGGTTCACACCTTCACCCAACATTTATTTAGCGAGCACCTACAACATGCCAACTTCTTCTCTAGACACAAAGGAAAGGAGTCCCTGTTACTTTGAGGCTTACATTCTAACTGGAGATGACAGATATTAAGTAAATAGATATTTGTCAGGGCTTTGAAGAAAAACAAAGCAGGGCAAGGAGGATAAGAAGGGTGACAGCTGGTACCATGGTCTAGGACAGCATCTCTTGGGAAACACGTTAATAGACGTCTGAGTGACGTGAGTGAGGGGTGAGAAGAATATTCCAGGAAGAACAAACAGTCATAGAAAGGTCCTGAGGCAGGCACATACTTCTGAGGAATAGCCAGGGGGAGAATGATGAGAAAGAAGGGGGAAGCATAGACGGCAAGGTCACAGAGTGAGCGGGAAGATGGGGACAGTGAGGGGGGCTGACTGTGCAAGGCTTTGTAGGCCACACCAAGGTCTTTGGATATTTAGTGAACAGATGAATGAATGAGTAAATAATGAAAGAATGAGCAAATTATTGAATGGCTAGAAAAGTGCTAGTTCCGTGCCACGTGTTAGGAGAGAAGCTGTCTTTACATGTGGCCCCAGAACTAAACACACCGTTTCACAAATCCCTACAATGTCCCAAGCTCCCTGTCTGTGACAGAATCTAATTTGATTGCCATAACTATGCTGGGGAGAACACATGGCTTTTTCCATTGATGAGGAAATGGAGGCATGGTGTGGTCAAGGACCTGTGCAGGGTCACAGATGGGAAGTGGTAGAGCCAGGACACACAGTCCCTGGACATAGGCCTGTGTCTAAACTGCTTCTACAATTGGGATTCTCAGGCAAGATGACGTGGCTCAGCATGGAGAAAGAATATGGGAGAGAACAGAGCTGCTCAGACATGGAACAGGCTGTCTGCTGAGAGATATCTGGAAAGTCTCTTAAAACCTCCGTTTCTTTATCTGGGTTTCTTTCTGATGGGAAGGGATACCAGAAAAGTATAATACTGTATTTGCAACTTTTATGTCATTTTAAGGTAATCACAGGTGGATACAGCATATAAATGAATATGGAATATATAATTAGAATTATCGATGTACCTGTAATTTTGAATGATTTTTTCTAAATTAAAAAAAGAAACATACTCACCACATAAATTTAAAGAGTAGAGAATTGTATGAAAAATTGATCATCTCCTTCCTCCCCAAATTCCAATCCCTTGAGTAACAAATATCAACCACTGAGTGTGTTTTTTTTCTTCTGTTTTTATTATTTTACTTAATATAACATGTTTATCTTTTCTCATCAATAAATAAATAAGTTTCTAACATATCCTTTTTAACAGTTGTTGTATATTTTTAGGATATAGAGATAATGATTTATGTAATTGGTCCCCAACTGATCGACATTCATCGCCATTTCTGATTATTTTATTACTATCAATAAGGCTGTAATAAAAAAATGTATGATAAAAATTCTTTTTTGTCATTTTTTTGTTGTTGTTGTTTGGGATTCATTGAGGGTACAAAGAATTAGGTTACACTGATTGTGGTTGACAGGTAAAGTCCCCCTTATAATTGCGGGACTTAACACACATCCCAGGAGGTATGCCGTACACTGTAACCCCCGATTCTCCCACCCTCCTCCCCTCTCCTGATCCTTCATTCCCCTACCCACTACTTATATTAGATCATTAATTGCCTTTATAGTAGAACTAAGTACATTGGATTATTGCTTCTCCATTCTTGTGCCTTACCAAATAGAATGTGTTCCACCTCCATACAGGTCAATAGAAAAGATGTAAAGTTCCCATCTTTTTGAATGGCTGAATAGTATTCCGTGGTATACATATACCACAGCTTGTTAATCCATTCCTGGGTTGGTGGGAATTTAGGCTGTTTTCACATTTTGGCTTTTGTAAATTGAGCTGAAATAAACAGTCTAGTGCAAATGTCCTTATGATAAAATGATTTTTTTTCTTCTGGATAGATTCCTAGCAATGGGATTGCAGGATCAAATGGGAGATCTACTTTGAGTTCTTTGAGGATTCTCCAAAAAGGTTGCACTAGTTTGCAGCCCCACCAGCAGTGTAAAAGTATTCCCTTCTCTCTACATCCACGCCAGCATCTGCAGCTTTGAGGCTTTGTGGTGTGGGCCATTCTCCCTGGGGTTAGGTGATATCTCAGAGTGGTTTTGATTTGCGTATCTCTGATAATCAGGGACGATGAGCTTTAAGAATTCTCATAAAGTAAATAAAGTAAATATATTCTTATGTTTTTCTTTAGAATAGGTATCTAAGAGTAGAATTGCTGCCTGAAAGATATGCAAATCTTAATAGACCCTACAAGATTATTTCCTAAATATGCTTTTGCATATTGCACCCTTATTAGGAGAGTTACATATTTCTCTTTTTTTATGTCATCAAAAACACTCTCCTTTCTAAATTTTTGCCAAATTGATGAGCAAGAAATGGCCTCTTCCCTTTCTTAATTTTTTTAAGATGGGGTCTTGCTGTATTGCCCAGGCTGGTCTCAAACTTGTGGTCACAAGTGATCCTTCCAATTGCTGAGATCACAGCCATGAGCACTGTGCCCACCTGTCTTTTCCTTTTGGTTTGTTTTTCCCAAATTACTAATGGAATATTTAAAAAATGTTTATTGATCATTTACATTTAACCTTCTTTGAACTGCTAATTTGTATTATTTTATAATTTTTTTCTCTAGCATTGTCTTTTTCTTAAAAAATAATTTGAAGAAATTTTTGATGAATATTCATATTATGCCCTTTTACATCTCCTGGTACTTTCCTTTCTTACATTATTTTTTACACTGGTTGTGATATCTTTTACTGTACACATGTTTTTAATCTATGTGTGGAAATTGATTTACCTTTTGCTTCATGGCTTTGAAGTCCCTGCCTTACTTAATAAGGTACCTTCTATTCTAAGATTATCCTAATATTATCCTATATTTTCTTCTGGTATCCTTCAACTTTTAAATAATTGAGGTGAAGTGAAATCCTTATAACATAAAATCAACCATTTTAAAGTGTACGATTTGGAAGAATTTAGGACTTTCACAATCTTGCACAACTATCACCTCTATCTAGTTCCACCATGCTTTCCGTATCCCACAGGAGACCCAGTAACACTCATAAACAGTCATTCCTCTTCCCTCTTCACCCCACCCCTTGGCATTCACTAACCTGCTGTTAATCTACCTATTCTGGGTATTTGATATAAATGTAATAATCAATGTGTGTGTTCTATTATGTCTGAATTTTTTAACTAGCATAATGCTTTCAAGTACTCTTCATTTCTTTCTGCAGACATTCCATTATGTGGATAATATTCTTCAAGTTTTGTTGTACAGTTGGGATCTATTTTTGATGTTGATTCTGCACAAAGAGGAGTTGAGTTACCCTACCTGTGCCACTCATGACAGAAACCCTATCTTTTTGGATCTATTTTTGCCTAGGGTGTGAGATAGGAGTCTAACTTTACAAAATCATGGACATTAACATATATTTTATTTTTATTGTAGACATCAATATCCAGGAGGAAATGAAAATGAATTAGTATTCTCCAAATACATTTATATTTTATCACTCACATTAACCAGAGATCTAAGCACTTTCAACACAGCCTGTACTGACACCTGCCAAAGACAGGCAAGATTTACTTAAACAACAAATTACCAGCCTTTACCTTAGTAGCCTAAGCAATCACGCTAATTCATAGGGCCTCCTAATGGTTTCCCTCTGCCCTGGGCATTAGCAGAATTGTGGAGTGACATTTATTCAATTAATGTATTAGCATTATATGGCTCCTCTATAAAGACACTTAAAAGATACAGCATTCTATTTCAAACCCATGTGAGCTGGGAGTTCAGAAATAGCATTGGTATTCTGGCTAATCTATTCTCTAAATGTTCATTCCGGAGTGGTGGAAACTTTTGACCTTGATGCTGATTATGATTAGCATAGCAATCACTCTTCTATAATTAAAAGGCAGACGAGAATTTTCTTTGGCTTGTTTATTAATTCCCTTATGAATGTGTGTTTTTTTCCCAGCAATGAGGACAAAGTGTTTTATAAGAGTCACAAGGGAATTTGGGTGTAGTTACCCTAAAGATAGAGAAACAAGACCCTCCTCAAAGAAAACCACTGCCTCCTGGGAGGCTCCAGGCAATGTTGTGACCCAGAAAGCACATCTGTGTGTCCCCAGATCTTCCCTCTTGGCCTAGCAATAATCTGCAGTCACACAGCACTGATAATTAGCCATCAGAGTTCCATTCATTGTAGCTGCTGATTCTCTGACAGCACGCAGAGGGAGGCCAAGACCTTTTTGCAGAGGAGGCAGTGGTTGGAAACCACTGCAATGTAGGACCAGTCTTTTCCAAATCTTGCCTCTTGTGGATTTGAGTCAGCAGTCCTGGATTCCCAGAAACCCTGCTCAGCCCCAGGACTCTACCTCTCCAATTAGAGCTCAAGGGCTCAAGGTATAGCTGTGAATGACGTTCTATGCCTTAATTTCAATAATGCCTACACGTATGGACCACTTGATACATATGAACAGGCACTAGGCTAAATGCCTTTCTTGCTTCATGTCATTTAGTCCTCTCGATAGCATAAGGTTGATATGATGATTGGACCCTATTTTCTGATGAGGAAACTATGGCCTTGAGTCTCAAATAAGTTGCCCAAGTTCATCCAACTAGTACGTTTAAGGAGGGGGATCTGGCACAGCTCTTGCACTTCAAAACCTCTGTTCTTAGCCAACACATTGTTCTTTCTCTTAATCTCACCACTTGCCTCTTCTGTAACTAAAACTTCACCTAAGACTTGGCCCTTTATAATGGGGCAGTGTTGGGAATGGCAGTGATGGCAAACACCAATCCAGGCTCTCCCCTGCATGCTGCTGTGCAGTCTGCCAAAAATCCTAAAAGGATTACATGTAAGAAAGCTGAGCCCAGGGAAGTCTCACAGCCATGAAACAGCAGAAGTTAGCCTGGAGTAGGGGTTGTCAATGGCTATTGCTATTGCAGCAGAGGATGGCTCAATGTTCTAATCACTGGAGGGGCTTTGCAGTTCACCCCTGGCCACGATGTGGAAATTCCTTTCCTGACTTCTTTCCAGAATACTTCTTTGATAATTCTTCACCTACATCCTCTGTTGAGATCCTCTATAAAGCCCCCTCCTCATTTCCAGGGCATTTTTCTTCTAATAATGTTCTCAATACGGGTTAATTTCTGTGGTCTCTTCAATAATCAGTGTTCTGTCTGGGCCTTTGAGTTCCACCTTGGCAGGGTGACCTGCAGGCTCTCTGGTTCTAATTTAGAACCCTCAGCTCCCTGTGAGCTGCTCACCAAGTCTTCCTGCGGAGCCTAATGTAGCTCTCTTCACTTAGTGGGGGTGTAGTGGAGAAGAGAAAAAGAGACCGAGAGTGGTTTCATGGCTGAGAGATGTGAGAACAGTGAGGCCCAGACAAGGGTGCTCCCTTATGGGGCAAATGGTCTACTCCAATTCCCTACTCACTCGGTTACTTTGATTTGGACAAACTTAAAGATGCCTAAGAACAGATGTCAGAAATAATTTATGAAGCCTAGGATTCTGAATTTTATGATTATCCCTTTGATATAATCCCAGGATAATCTCAAATCAGAGCTAAGTAAAATTTTCTTTGTATCTTGCTTTAAAATCACTACAGACCGAGCAAGAGAAACAATGATAATGATAAGATTACAAAATGATATTCATCAAGAAGTTATTTGTGTGATGAACGCTATTTGAAGAGTTGACTATAATAACTGTCTTATTTCTGGGAAGGAAGTGCTTTTATTTACTCCATTTGCAAGTAGGGAAACCAAGAGATTGAATTAAGTGCCCAGCACACACCTGTATGCCGTTTGGTCAGCTTCCAGAGTCCATTGCCATGATGAAGAAGATGCTTTTTGAGTTATAATGGCTAACATCTATTTCTGTGTCTTCTGCAGTGCCAAAGGCTTTTATATACATCTTCTCATTTAATCCATACAACTACATTCTGAAAACATTAAGAATGTGGAAACTGAAGTTTAAGCAGTAAGCTCAAGGTCAAATAGCTAGTCAGAAGGAGGGTCAGTACTTGACCGCAAGCCCTTTCTGACTTCAAATCTGGTTTTTAAAGGAATATCATTCTATGTTCTTTCACAGTATAAAACAGAGAAGAGAAAGTTAGTTTTTTTAATTAAAAATTAGTATCTTATTAAAAGTCTAGATTAAGGACCTCACCCCCATTATTTTATGAATTTCAATGTAACTTCATACCAAAGTCAAAGCACTGACCTTGAGGGCCTATTCAGCTTCTCATTCCTACTGAATAGTGTTATTATTTTAAAATATAGAAACCTTACGCTTATTCAATTTTGCCATTATAGGAAGTTTACTGTTTTTCCATTCAACATACTTTTTGTCCTTGGACCATATTTCTTTCTAACTCTCAGTAACTAATTCATTCTAGCTTTAACTCTTTTACCTTTATTCCTATCTCTAGATTCAACCCGGATATCCCTCCCAACCTCCAGACCCAGTCCCTCAGCACTGCTATTGTGCCACACTAGAGACCCATCATGTTTGATACCTGCCAAATCAACAACTTTCCAATTTCTGATTATGACACACCCATCCTGGTCACTTGGGCGTAAAATTCCAGGATCTTTGGCACTATTTTCTCCCCTAAAACCCAATTCATTTGTTCATTCTTTCATCACATTCCACACATCTGCTACTGGAACAAAAATGCTAGGCTAGATGAAACAGAAGGGAGCAAAAGGTAGATAATAAGGGCACAAAGTAGGATGTGTGAGTTTTCAGAAGAGGGAGGGATTATTCTTAGCTGAAGAGCAGCTGGACACCATAAGCTCTCTCATGTGCCCTCCCTTTCTTTCTCTGCCCATCTACAGCCATGACTGAATCTCACGCACAAAGATATAAAAGAAATTCTACTCTGAAATCCAGGCTATTCTCAAAGGCTTATCAATACATCCTAGCTTTAGATTTTAGTCTGTGTTCAACAGGAAAGTTCCAGAATGTTTTGATCAGAGAAGAGCATCATCATCTTTATTAAGATTTTCAAACATTTGTTCTGGATACTGTGGAGGGAATAGATTATAAGTGAGGAAGAGAAGAAGCTGGAAGGCCAGTTAAAAGTCTACTGAGATAGTTCAGAGAAGAGACTAACATTTTTCTCTATAATCTAGACCAGGTAAAGGCAAATTAAGATATATGGACCAAATTTGGCCCTCAGTATGTTTCATAAATAAAGTTTTATTGGAACATACCAATTTGTTTACATATTGCCTGTGGATCCTTTTATGCTACAATAGCAGAGTTGAGTAGTTGGCTGCAACAGGGACTATCTAGCCTGTAAAACCTAAAATATTTCTTATTTTGCCCTTTACATAAAAAATTTGCCAACCCTTGCTCTAGACACACAGCTTGCTTTCAATTCTCAGAGCATACAAAATATTTTCCCACCTTGGGAAATAACACATGAAATTCCATCTGCCTGGAACATTCTTTCGCTATTTATTGTGTAATGTCTTTCTTGGTCTTTAAGTCTCAGATTAAATGACAGACAAATGTTTGGAACTGAAAAGAGGCCCTATATTTAATCTTCCCACCCTGTTTGAATCCTTCATGGCACTTTTTTAATTGGGTGCAGTTTTAAATTACTATTTGTTTATTGTGTGATGGAAAATACCATATGGATGGGGAACATGTCTATTTTATTCATCTTTGTATATGCCATAGCTAGTGTTGTTATATGATTGTTGGGAGTCAGGTAACATATTCTATATTTAAAAAATCAATGTAGAAACTTATAAAACTTTCCTCACCAATAAAATAGGCACAGAGTATAGTTGACTGCTCTTTATAAATTAATAAGAAAAATATAGCAGGGCGGTGCCTGTGGCTCGAGGATTAGGGCCCTGGCCCCATATACCGGGGGGTGGCGGCTTCAAACCTGGCCCCAGCCAAAACTGCAAAACAAAGACAAAAGAAAAATATAGCAACCCAAATAAAAAATAATCAAAATGCTTGGATAGGTAAGTGCCCTTCCAAGAGAATGCCCAAATGGTAATAAGTATGAAAAGTTGCTTCAGCTTGATTTTTCATTATGGAATTGCAAATTAGGGCCACAGTGCAAATTATAAATTAAAAACATACTAATCCAATAGAACAGCTAAACTTCAGAGGCAGAACATACCAAATATCAGCAAGCATGTGGAGAAAACAAAACTCTTATTCATTTCTGGGAGCATAAACTGGTGCAGCTGCCTTAAAAAGCATCTGCAGTACTGGCTGATGCCAAACTCTTGTATTCTCTGAGGCCCAATAGAATTGCACACACATGTACACCAAAGGCCTATATGGAATATCAATAGTGATGGTATGTGGAATAGCCCCAGACAAATACCCATGCACAGAACAAATAGATTGTGATATTTGTGTACATGCACACATGCAATGGAATACTACATGGCAATGAATAGTGTTCCATTTGTGTCACTCTACGCACAAAAAAAATGGATGTATCTATAAAGTACAATGTTGAGAAAAAGACATCAGACACAGATGAGCTCATTTTTCTGCACTGAAAAATTGGGTAGAACATAATTATGCTGTTAGAAGTTAAGGTGGTGGTTATCCTTGGGAGGTAGCAGCTGGAAGGGTACCATGAAGCATGTATGCTTCTGGAGAGCTGTTAATGCTCTCTTTCTTGATCTGGGTGCTGGTTGTGCAAGTATGTTATGTTTTTAGACATTTACAAACCTATATTTTAATACATCTACTTTTCTCCATCTTATACTTCAATGCAAAATTAAACAGAAATTGTAAATGGTTGATTGTGTCCTATAGTCACTAGCATATGCTTGGGCATGAGAAAAATAAAATACACTTCCTGGAATATACACCCTTGGAGAAAGATGTCTTTACAAAAATCTATAAGCCTGCTGTTCATCATGGAGAAGGACAGACTCTCATCGATCTGCACAATTATATGAGAAATAGACAAGCTCATTTTGCATCATGGGCCATTAGTGGTTTATAGAACACATTAAGAGCCACATCTTTGAGCATAGGATGAAGGAAAAATAAAATATCAGTGACATTCTATAATCTTAAAAAATACATTTCTTAACAATTCCACTTACATTCCCACACAGGAAACTCAGTATCATCTTTGTGGGCAAGGCAGTCTATCCCCATAGTTGGGAGGTCAGGAAACTGATATCCCAGGAGGATATAGGTATTAGAAGCTATGGCAGACCACCTTTGTTCTGGTGGTCTTTCAAGAAAGACTTCCTTAAGTAATTTGAACCTAAGGATTCCCTTTTAATGAGGAAAACTTTTTAAAAACCCCGCACAGGATAATAGACAAACTTTTTCACTGATGTCTTAAAACAAATTTATTTTTTATGAATCATAGCTAGACATGTTTTTAAAAGTGTCATGCAGACAAGTCATGATCTATGTACTGATTCTGAAGATATTGCTTAATCCTCATGCTAGGTTGGACGATTAAGTTTGTGAACCGTCCTACAGAAAGTGCTACATACCTCATTGCTGAATATCACTACAGTCAACTTGGAAGTGCTCCCCTTGGCTATCTGGTGACCACAGTGATATTCAGCATGAAATATATAGTACTTTTTCTAGGATGAGTTCATGAATTTCATTGTCAGACCTCATACAATGACAGCTCTGATGGCCTTTCTAGGAAAAGAGTTCCAAAATGGTTTTGCAGTGTGCGCTGTGTGCTGGCGCTGGTGCAGAGCTTCCCCAGGGGAGTACCTCAAAGGTGTCCATAGTGATATTCAGCTCCGAGGTATGTAGCACTTTTTCTAGGATGAGTTCACAAACTTAATTGTCCAACCTTATATATCCAAATAGTGGTCAACTAGACTGAGGGCTGGGGACCAGAGAGCATGGTTTGCGACCCTCTGTGGAGCCTGTGGTTTCTAGTCTTTCTTTGGATTTCCTGCAGAGGCTCCCAGAATTAGACATCATTTTCCTACTCCCATGGGGTGTGGCAGCAAGTGAATTCCAGTCTTGCTCCTCAGCCATCTGTCTGCTTCCCATTCATGCTCCTTCTACAAACACCACCATGATTAATTTTGGTGAATCTTCTTCCCCTGTTCTTAGTTCATGTTACACTTGGGGGCTGACCTTACTCTACCTCAGAACCTGCCAATTGGAATGTTCCATTTTTCAGGCACAATGACAAGTGTGGTGGGCAAAACAAGCTGACTGAGCCCAGTAATGTCACACCGGGAAATTTGGGTAAATTAATTGGGATATAGGAGATGTCTTTTGACTGGGGTTGCTAAACTGGTGGGACAGTCTGGAGCCATCTAGACACAGTATGGAGAGGTCTGCTGGGAAGAAACCACACAGAGAAAATAGAACATAGACATAGAATAGACAACATCACTGGGGCACCAGGATTCATCTGTGTCTGAAGCTTATTCTATCCTTGGACATTACAGTTCTGCAAGTTAATAAATTTCCCTTTTTCCTTAAGACAGATTCATGCTTCTATCTTGGCAACCAAATGCATCCTACTAATACACCTGGGAAGATAGCCTCTCTATGCTTTAGTTCCCTTGCCTGCAACATGGCAATAATTACATTATTCTCAGAGTGATTATAAGGAATCAGATGAGGCAATGAGGGCAAAAGTACTTGGTAAGTTATAAATTAGTAGAAAACTATTTATTAATGCATGTTGTTGCTTTAAATATAAGCCCACATGAGAGGATATTACAGAGGAACAAAAGCTACATAAGAAAAACCTCTTGCATCTTCTTTCTTCCAGCATAAAGAGAATCTAGCAAAGCCTAATAAGCACTGAACATAGGCCTGTTCTTATAATTCCTTTTCTAATTCAGATCCAAAATTCTAAAAGTTCAGTGGATCATGGGGAGGGAAGATTATATTAAGCTCTGGGCTATGAAATGAATCACAGATATAAGAAGAAATGGTCAGCTCTTTAAAGAGATTTTCTCATCCCACCTGCATGCTGAAGATACCAAAATCTCGATTTTGGCAACTGTGAAGGAATTATGGCAGAACAAGGATTTATTTAAAACACAAAAAGCTGTATGCCGCGTATCAGACAATATGTGCATGTGCTAAAAATTGTCATTGAATGATCAGAATATGCGTAGAACAACTGGAAGAATAAAAACCATTGTCCCATCTCCTAAACCCAGTCTGCTGAGTGTATAGATAACACCCCAAGAGGAACAGCAAGAAGGAAATTATTTCTACCCTCTTTGGGGAGGAACCTGGTCATTCTCTACAAGAGGCCACTTGAAACTACTAACAACAGTTATAGTAAGATTGGTGCCAAATCTGGCCAGAGGCAAGCACACTCTTTTTCTTTCTAAAATGGAAATGTCCTTATTTTCTTCTGGTTTCAAAAGTAATAACAGTAGAACAAGTTGACCACTGAAGGAACTGCAACAAACTGGTCAACATATGAAAGTGGTCAACATAAGGAACTGAACCTACTGCACTGATACATACACACGGTGCATGTTTAGTCTATGGAAATTAGGTGAACTTAAGGAGGTGATCAGTGTTGGGAGGTGGTCAAGTATGGAGGGTCTACTGTATAAAAAAAAAGAAAGATCAAAAAGCATGGAGAAAAAGAAAAAGGTGCTCAAATATCTTCTGTATATTTTAATCTAAATCTATAGCTACAGAGAGTAAGAGGGAGAGTTCCATTTTTTTTAACTGAAATGATATCACATTTGATATATAGTTTTATAACTTATTTCATTTATTTAAGAGCATGGTATGGCCTTTTTATTTTTCAATATCGATGATATAGGTCAATATTTTCTTTTCTGGTATATTATAATTTACAACCATATTCATAGATACTTAGGAACATCCTCTCCAATTTTTTTTCTTTATTTTAAACAACGGGTCAAATTTTCATATGTGGTTAAATAGACACAAAATTTTTTCAAATGAATATTTCAGTTAAAATTAGGATAAAGTTAAAATCTTTAAGCTAAATATTTTTTAAGGAGACATTCCTAGAAGCGGTATCATCTTGTCACCTGAGATTCCAAATTAAGGGATTCTATACAGCTAAATAATTCCTCCTGGGGTTGTACCAATGTTATTTCCATCAGCATTTTATTAAAGTATATGTTTTCCTGTTACCATAACCATATATTGTCATTCTTTTGAATATTTTTGCACCCTCCTAACCTTAGGCATTATCAGAGGATGACCACATAGGCTGATAGGCTGAAAAGGGCATACAAAAGCTGGATGAGGAAACACCTGTAGTGCAGGTTGGAATAGTCCACTTGGACTTTATGAACTTAGGGAACTCTTGGTCCCTGGGCAAGTTTGGAATTCTGTGATGTTACTAACCCTTCCAATAAATATACACAGATCACCAAGAAAAAGATAATTCTTAAAACCATTAAGAGGATCAAAGATTGTAATTTAGCAAATACAAAATGCTCATGTTTTCACACCAAGGCCCTCAGACACTAGTCCAAAATGGTGCAAATGACTGTCTTTTGTGAACAAACAGATAGGAGACATTTTGTAAATGGCCAGATCCTATGGGAAGCTTCCCCAGACTGTTAGTATTGGTCACTGTAAACCTCCATGAGTACACTTGCCTTCTGGGTAGAAGGGAAATCAATAAGTACAAGGACTTTAGGAATTGAGAGTGAGGTATATTGTCATGGGGAATCTTGAACCAGTGCCAATAACAAACTCTAGCAAGAGACAGATTTGGTGCAATTTGCCTTTTGATGGTTGCTGGGTATCTGGAAGGCCCAAGGTTTTGCACCACCATCTTTTCCAGAAGCACACCAAGGTTAGGCTAGAGGTTTGCACTGGCATTCTGCTCAGCTTGGAATGCCTATTCCTATGTGTCCTCTGAGGCCTAAAGTAAATGCAGCCTCTTCTTCGAGACCCTCCTCGGTGCCCCCCTCTCTCTGTGTTACAGCTTCCTCGAGTTCCTTTAGGACGCAGCGCGTACCATGATCTCAATCACTGCACTCAGCTCACTGTGGGTGTGTGTGTGTACACATTGGTCCCACTAGGCCCAGAGAGAGAGCAAGGTATGTGTCCTACTTATTTCTAGTATCTCTTGCATCTGGCTTCATGCGTGGTGCAATCTACTGCAAAGTAATGGTGTGTAAAACTGAGTCGGAAGACGGTAGTCACTAATAAATGTTGAGTGAATGTTGACTGAATATTTATTTACCTCTATTTTATTTCTTCCCATAGAGCACTCAAAGCAGAGCAATTGATAAGTAAATGGCAAACAAATCCATAAGGTCTCATGAGTGTCCCCATTCTATGGGTGAAGAAATTATGGATAAAAATTAGAAATTCACTGAGATTATGTGACCTGCCCACAGTCACACCTGTAAGAAACTTGGGCTGCTTAATTCTGAAGACTATGCTGTTAATATTATCCTGTTTCCAGGTTTCTGACTACGTTAGGAGACTAAAGCCTTATGATCTAAAATCTGTTCTGAAAGGCATTTCAAACCTGAGTGAGATAGACAAGCTCACAGCAAACACATCCAGTTTTACCATTGTCCCAGTGAAAACAGGTTCTCTTTGATGGCTTATACATAAAAGAAAACAAAACAAAAACCTATCAGGAAACTTTTAAATGAGATGAACCATCCCTATCTGCCATGTCTCTTCACTCTCCAGGGAAGTCTTTCTGGAGAGGGCTGGGAATAATAGTTTTAAATGGATGATAAATACATCATGTTTTGAGTGGAAACAAAAGTGTCAACAAAACCTTTGATCGTCAAATCAGCATGCATGAAGTTAAAGTAAATTAGACTTGGAAATGATAAAGTTATGATTATACCAGTGCTAATTAAATTAATATTGACAGTGTTCTGGGCTGAAGTCAAAAGGATTCTGGCCCCTGCTCCCTGCACGGTGCTCCCTGGCAGAAGGTAAGTCCACCTCGAGCACAGTGACATTTGGGATGGGAACAGAAACAGACAGATGCCTTCAGGTGACACGTGCCAAGACTGCCAAATAAGCATAGACTTCCCTGGTACCCTTGCTACTGATGAAGGGCAATGACACCTGCTCTATTCAGAAATTCAGCATTTTCACAGCCCACTAAAGTCTGTCCACAGACCTTCCGACCCACCACCCCACTTTAGTATCCAGGACCAGGCCAGACCTAAGCTCTACACTTTGGCATAACCTCCCTCTGCTTACAGTCAAGGCCCCTTTCAAGACTTCTTTCTGCAGGGAAATTTCCCTGATACTTCCAACTGGAAGAAGATACTCCCTCTTCTGAATCCCCAGATACTCAGCATGTTCTATACCATGCCTCTTTCATACAGGTATCTATCTACCCAGCTGTTGCTTACTAAGCTTGGTGCCCTCAAACCACTAAGTGTTTTGTGTATCATCTTGGCTGGTTAATGCCCAATCCATCATTTGGAAGCTAGCTCAATTACACTCCCTAAGGAAGCTTTCTATGAACCTTTTGATTGGGTTAAATCCCCTTTTGAGCCTTTGAGTCTATCATTGCGCCCCCCTCATTATAAAGCCTTTCTTATTTACAATTTTACTTGTCATTGTAATTGAGGAATCATTTGATTATCATTTTCCCTCCCAGGAATGTGACCTCCATGAAGGTGAAACTGTGGCTATTTTGCACACGATTAAACTCCAGTTCCCAGCACAGTGTTCAGGAGGCAATAGACTCAAAACTTTCTGAATGAATAAGTAGATTAATAAAGAAAATATTTTTAAAGCATCTCATAAAATAGTGTCATAGTAAATAAAAAAATACAGGTGCGATACTATATTACTTTTATCATTTATAATAAGGAGGAGGAATCATATACTTAAGGGTTTCAAAGTCAAGACCACTGACTAATTCCCTCTCTTTTCTTTTCTTTCTCTTTCTTCTCTCTTTATGTCCCTCTTGCCCCCACATAATAGCCTCAAGCTATCAAAATATGCTTCTTTGTAATCAATATTTCATAAGAGAGTAAGTCTAAAGGTCTCAGAGAAACCCCAGCAGCCATTAAATACAGTGTGACCTTACTGCAAGTTTTGCCAGCTGCAAATGAGATTGCACTGGATACACCTGGGTTAAACTCCAAGGCCAATCTGTGCAGCAGCATATGGCCTGCGCCACATAGCAGCCTCCATCTCCCAGACTCTCAGCAGGCTTTTCCCCAGGAGAATATTTCAGGGCTAAACAATTAAGGTGAAGATGAATGTCTTGAGGCTGAGTAGGGAAGCAGAGGCCAAGAGGACAGCCTACCAAAGCTGTGGTCTCCTTTTGAGACAGTCACATGTCATAGGCAATTGGATTGGGCACTCAGAATTAGAAGTGCAATTCGATTATCTGTGAAAACAGAGCCCAGTTGAGTTGCCCTTCTGGCTCCATAGGAAGTTTCATCCATCCTAGGAGGAGTGACCCAAGATCCTTCCTTTACTTTTGACTGCCTTGAGCAATCCATTTGCTCTGGGACACTTGCCATCTGAACACATGCAAATATCCCAGCCATTGGGATAGTTAACACTGATTAACTTGTACTGGATGGAATGGGCAGCATATCTCACATGGGCAGTAACAAGAGAGTCTGTCCTTGACTCGGAGTCTGGATAGTGTTGGCATGACTCCTCCTTGCTCAAAATGAGGCCCACCGGATGGACACCAGATGAGGGACCAGCTGCCATACAAAACCGAAACCCCCAAACCACCTTGAGATGCATAAAACACTGGGGCATCTAGAAACTCTTCCCTCCGTCCCCATCTGGAAACACCTAGAAACACCTGGAAACCTAAGATTAACTATCATGACCAGGAAGTACAATAGTAAACACTCTCTGCTCTGCACCTGATTCAGCATAAACACTAAGGGCAGATATGTCTTCCCCAAACACAAATAATTCACATGCACAAGTTTCCCACTGACTTGAAAATTTGATCCAAAGCACAGACTAATTACCTTCAATCTGTTTGTCTAGCCTCAGGATCCCACTGCTGCCAACCACTTTTTTAACTCAATTTTATGCCAGAGTTCAATGCTGTACTGGATACAAAGGTTAAGCTGCCTGGGATTAAAGAGAGATGTTCTTGACTTCCCATGGCATCCTTATATTTGCCTTGGGGATTCCTCTTTGCAATATAGAAGGGTTCTCAAAGGCCATTTTGAAAACTATTGCATTGAATTACCGAATATGGTTTTAGGAATCTGCACATCCTCACCACCACAGGAACCCAGTCTTGTTCTCCATGGCGAATATGGGTCCTCCATTCTATTGGGCACAACTTGTTGCAGAATTGGGGCTTTTGATGATTGAAGCTCTGAGTTCATTGCTAGCTGCCCTGCAACAAAGTCACCCACTAAATGTGTCTGGGGGCTGAAGTCCCACCCTCTATCCCCGGAGCCATGGATCTTGGCATACAGCTTTCTGAACTAGAGGCAGGGATGCATTTTTCTAATTTTGCCAAAGGTGCACAGTAATAGCTTCAGTCCACACTCTGGGCTTTTGTTTCATCTTGCCATACATATTCAGGAAGATAGTTCCTTGATTAAGAATGAGGAGGCACAAACAGCAAAAAACACTGATCCTGGGGAAATAGACAAAGTGAAAGACTCAAGTCAGATTTGGGACAAGGATCAAGTTTGAAGGCTTAAAAATCTTCTTAAAACACCAGTTGTTCTTGTTGTTTTAAAACAAGTATTTGATAGACTTACTGTATGCCCCTACCTGGTACAGCAACTGGATTTTATATAAGTGGATGGAGAAGTGAATGAATCTGAATAAAATGATAGGTTCATTTAAAGAGACTGGCCCAGGGGAGATGCGTTGTCTTTCCCTGAGGCCTGCTGCCTCCCAGGCCACCTAGAAGGCCTGCCAGTGCTAGTGAAGGCAGCTGAGCTTGAGACTGAATAAGCCCTGTGCGCCCCGCTGACCTCCCGCCTCCCCGGCTGCACACTCCAGCAAGCAGCAGGGCAGGGCCCTGACTAGGCTCAGGGGAATTAACAGGCAGAGGTGAAAAAATGATCTGCAGTGTTTTAATTATTCTTTAATTATGCTCCATGTCATTACCTCAGCAAGGATTCTTACAAGGCCTGTTGTGCTGCCAGAGGGGAAGTTAGAGAGGGAATTAAAAGTTTCTCTCCTGACTGTCTGCAGTGCATCCACACCCCAGGTTTACAAAACCTTTTTCCTCAGTCCAGTTGAGTATGTAAAGGCAGAAGAAAGCCTGTCTGTCCCTCAAAGGCCCATTGGAGTGGAGGCAGAAAGAGACTGGGGTGCATCAATTCACCCTTTCAAGTTCTCCTGTGCTCACGATTCCTTTTCTTTCCCCCAGCACCTGCCACTTCTCCTGGAGACTGGAAGGGAATGCCTCTCGGGCCAGGCAGGCAGCACAGGCCGTAACTTAGGCCAGAAGGCAAACTTCCTTCTCAGGGCTGGTCTAAATAACCCCAGGCAGCATCCTAAGAGAGCAGAGGAGATTAACCCTGGATTTGGGGCATTGGAAAATGGAGGAGTCTTAGAATTCTTCTAGCCAGTTACAATTCTATCATGTCTTTGAAACATTTCATCCAGCCTCTTCTTGAGGGAAGGGGACGGGCTCAAGTCTTACATGATAGGCACTCACACTACTTAGGCACTTGCATTCTACAGCAGATTCTTTTAATTTTAACAATCCATCCACTAAACGACTGCTTTGGCGGTGGGTTTGAATCCTAGCTCCATCACTTGCTAGCTGTGTGATCAGTAGTAAGTAGATTAATTTCCCTGAACCTCAGTTTCCTCATAGCAAAATGGGGTTAATACTAGTGCTTATTTCTTTGGGTTATTATGACAATAATGTAATTCAGGATCTTGAGATAGGGATTTTTGACATGTTAAACCACACATGAATATACAATATATAGGCTAGTATATATTATGGGATATTACGCATACCTTATATTAGCATATATGATAGTGACCTTCTAGGATGGGGCAGCCTACAAGGCCTACTAAACCATGCTTTTTAGGGTCTACAGGGAACATGTCTTTTTTGTTTGTTTGTTTCTGTACTTTTGGAACATAATATGGGGCATAGCACATATGGGGTCCCCAATAAATATTTGTTGAAAAAAGTTGAGTAAACAAATGTGGGAGACACAATGGAGTATGGAAAATGCAGTGCTAGAGGAAGGTCCAGAGTGCTGTGGATAGACAGGGGAGAGGGGCTCTGCTTCTGAGAAACCTCTCTAACTAAAAGCTGAATCAAGTCACTGGTGCTATGCAGGCCACCTGCAACATTCCAGAGCTATGGATCTACTCTCAGACCTCTCACTATATCCCCTCAAGACATTCTGTATAGAATACAACTTTTCTTCTTCCTACTTCTTTGCCCAAATTCACTACACCCCTCCTATCCCCTAAGGTCCTTATAACTGTGTGATCCAGAACTGAACAAAAGAGAGGAGAGAAG
This sequence comes from Otolemur garnettii, assembly GCF_000181295.1. Classification (NCBI taxonomy): domain Eukaryota; kingdom Metazoa; phylum Chordata; class Mammalia; order Primates; family Galagidae; genus Otolemur; species Otolemur garnettii. The sequence goes on from NW_003852410.1 coordinate 28,111,638, forward strand.
AGGAGAAATGTAGGCCTTCACAATGAGGCCTGTGCAGCAACATTCCAGCCAACAAAGCCAACATTCCCATAGGTTTTCAACATCAACCCTATTCTTTGAGCCTACAGGTGACTTTCCTATCTTCCATATCTGTTTGAGGTATTTATGTGTAACCCACAATGCATTTATTTAATTTAAATTAGACTAGCTTCATTGTATTTGTTGATATAGGGGACTACTAGGTAACTGGGGTTGTCCTGGCATTTCACAAACCCAGGAGTGGGATGGATGAGCTGAAGTTAGGGAACTGGAACATTATGTCTTCAGGAGCTGAAAGAGGTCCCATATCAGCCAACACATTTTAGTTTAGGTGTGGATCATGGGACATCATTACATTGTACAGGGACTGCCTGGTTCAGAGATGTCTTTCCCCATATCTGGGGAAGATACTGCCCTTGTTGCATGAGATGATTCTTGAAGCTCAGATACTTGGTCTAAAATGTTCACAATTGAGTACTTCTTTTCACGTGTGTGAGATAAACCATAACCAATATTTCAAACTCATGTTTTCAGATATTATGGCTGTTTACTCATATTAAATCAAAGTTTAAAGATGAGTCAACATAAAGAGAGTATTAAGTAAATGGAAATGCAGGTGATGCATAGATAGAGCAAAATTCCAAGGTTGGTCTGGAAGACACAGAAAAATGCAGTCACAGCACTCTTCCCAGGACTTGAAAGACTGGGTTTGCATGACTTGATTGTGCCAAGCCTTACTTTCTTCATTTGTGCAATAAGGGTTGATACTTTTTAGTCAGCCAACACCTATAGATTGATTATGGGAATAAAGTGTGATAATATGAATAGTGTTAGCCATTAACTAATTGTATTTGCTAAATTTCTAGTATGGAGTTAAATTTTTCCTACACATTTCCATTCAGTCTTTGCAGCAATGTTATTGTAGGTGAAATTGATCTCCTTCAGAAGATGAAACTCAGACTCAGGAAGAGATGGAGCATTAACCAAGATCACACAGGCAAGAGGAAGACCCAGAATCTGCCCAAATTCTTGCTCTTCACCACCCCTGTGATGTGTGTGTGTCTATGATTGTGAGCTTGCCTGCTTTGTTCATTGTTGTGTCCCCAAAGCACTTGGGACAGCGCTTACCACACTGAGGACTCCCAGCAAATGTGTATGTGAGAGAGATAGGAAGGACAGAGAAGGGACAAGAAGGGAAAAAGAGAAAGCAAGAGAAGAGAGGAGAGGAGAGGAGAAAGGTAGGAGAGATGAATGGAGGAAAGGAAGGGAGAACAACAGTCTCTGGGAAGATGGAGGTTAGTGTGTTATAGCTATGAAAATGAAAGTTTGGGAGACCGGGAGCAGATACAAAAGCAGCTGCCATCACTGCTGAGGAATGGACAAGAGGACCTCTTTAAATCACTGAGAGGTGGATTCATCCTCTGCGTGGGCTTATTCTATGCCAAAGTAGCAAAATCATCAGGTATATCCCACGGAGGACTTTCACTGATAGGCCATCTTAAGAGAGCATCAATAATGCATATTTGGCCAATTCTCATTGAAACTATTTTGACACTAGCATAATATACACATCAATACCTGCATGTTCTCCTTCTAGTATTATAGAATTAAAAATTGGAAAGGATCCTGGAGAAATTATTTTGTTCTAAGCAAAACCCCAAAACTAAATATGTAAATATTCATAAGTATTAAAGATTTCTGTATAACAAACCATGTCATAAAGTTAAAGAAAATATACAAATTAAGAAAAATTTATACTAAGATATCAAAAGACAGCATTACTATCCAGATTCTGTATAGTGTCCCTATGAATCAGTAACAAACAAATGACCTAGTCAAAAAATATAGAGATTTCATAGAGAAATATACAAAAATCCAATAAATATTTGAAGAGACCTCAAACTTTCCAGAAGTTGGGAAATTATGAATTAAATCAAAAGAATAGCAAAGAAAATTAAATATTGGTAATATTTATTATTCATTATGTACATAAACAGGCCTTTGAATATACTGTTGGTGAGGACATAAATACACCTTTTTTAGAAGGTGATTTAGCAGTATTCATCAAAATTGAAAATGGACAAGCCTTTTTGGAAACACTTGTACAGGTGCATAAAAATGGGATCCCAGAGGCAGTCATAGCCTCATTATAATAATGAAAAATTGGAATAGACCTATATACTCTTCATTTAAGAAAATATTTGAATAAGTTATGGTACATTCATTCTATAGAGCTCATTCAAAAAAATAAAGTAGACCTATATAAACTGAATAAAAGCTCTCTAAGACATATTATTGGTGGAAAAAAGCAAGTTATAGAATTGCACATATATTAGGACATACTTTATACTAAAAATAAGATAAATATATGATGCATAGATCATTCTCTACATAGTATAAATACATAAAAAGGGGATTAGAAAAATGTTCTCCAAACCAATGACAGCGGCTACTTCTAGGAAGTGGAGCTGGAGTAAAGAAGTTGAAGGAAATTTCTGTGTTTTCCTGTATACATTTATGCGTGGCTTGAAATCAGAATGTATTCATATACTAGTAATACATTAGTTAAAAGAACAAAAAAGAATTTTAATTTCTTTGAGCGCTCCTGAATCTACATCATTTCCTAAACTGAAATTTTAATTCACCTTTTATTTAATTGATCTTCTATTCATATCACAAGATACTACCTGGATGCTCTGCATATTCAGTACATAGGCACAGATGCCAGCGCACTAACACAATTCACTTGTAACCACAGAAAAGTGACAAGTGGCAAAGGCCCTGAAGATGATGCAACCCATTTATCCCACTTTAGAGAAAAGGCACCTAAAAGCAAAGAAAGGGCCAATGGCTTGTTTATAGGCTTATAGCAAAAGAACGTCAGGGTAGGAAGGAGGACCTGACTCTCTCTTTGGCTTCAAGTCCAAGGCCTTTCCGTGATGCTGTGCCGCAGGGGCAAGTCCACTGCAGGGGACAGCTGGAGGCTGTCACTCACTGACCTCACTCACCCACTGCCTTTCATTATCGGTTGCACCAGCTCTGCCCAGCGGCCCATCCACTACACAGGTGGAGTTTGACCCAGGTGCAGCAACATTTCTCAAGGCAGCAAGATGCAACCCCTGTGCTAAATCACCTAAATGGCCCCTCTGTGAAAACACCACCAGTGTCGACAGCCCTTGAAGTTATTCACTTCTGACTAGGAATGTAGCAAAGGACCCACCTTTTGTGAGAACCGGGAGGACATCGTTCCAGACCCTTCTCAAATCCTCCTACCAGGATTTTGAGGTCTCCCTTAACTTCTCTGCCTTTATTTTTTATTTTTATTTTATTTTTTTGCAGTTTTCTTTTGGCCGGGCAGGGCTTGAACCCGCCACCCCTGTATATGGGGCTGGCACCCTACTCCTTGAGCCACAGGCGCTGCCCTCTGCCTTTGTGTTTAAATGCACTATTTTGCCATGGCAAGGTGTTCAATGCCCGTGCTCTGTACTTGCTGAACTGAATTTAAAATTGTGTTCCTTCAGCAATGACTTAGTCAGCTGTAATGAACGCTGCCCATGACCTTTTACCTGTGTCCCATAATTATTCCACTTTACATTTACCTGTCTCTGTAAAGCAGATTTACTACTAAAAGGCTTGTAAATCTCATAGTTTTAACTTGAATTGTTTTTAAATGCTCTGAAAGAGCACTTTTGATTTAGAAGGATCTTGTGATAAAGTTTTAGATGCAATCAGCTGCTAAATTTATAGGTCCAAGATGGAACCCACCAGCTACAGGTGACTCTTGAGTACTTGAAATGCAGCTTGTCCCACCTGAGACATTTTAGAATAAAATACATGCCAGAAAGTTTTCAAAATATCTCATTAATAATTTTCATGTTGATTACATGTTGAATAATGATATTCTAATACACTAGAATTAGTAAAACATATTACTGAAATAAATTTTCCTTGCTTCATTTCACTTTTTTAGCACAGCTACTAGAATATTTAAAATCTTATATAGTGGTTTTCATCATATTTGGACAGCATTGGTTGAAAAAATCAGTTCTATAAGTCAATTCTCTTAAGGGGAAACCCATCTATCTATGAACATAGCCATAACTTGCAATTGTGGGTAAAAGCTTGGCTTTTAAAGGGACTAGTTAATTTAACATTTGCTCAATTGAGTGTTTATTTAATATATTCAGGATGCAGAGCTCTATGGATTGACTCTTGACCCTAGGGAGTTCACCATCAAGAAGATGAATTTGTCCCTTATGCATATGATTAATTAAAAATTTCAGCCTTCTCTACTGGCCCAAAACCTGAAAAGAAACAATTCAAGTATCTAAAATCCTATTCTAGGGAGAAGTATTCCAAAACTTCAAGTTCAGATCACAGGTGTCTACATGACATCTAGAAGGTACACAGTAATTACAGTTGAATTTATAGTTTCCCAAATCAAGTACAAGTAAAAGATTGTTTTAAATTGTACTTTTATGACTTTTCTTAAGAGAGAAAGAAGTCACCCTCTTTTATTGTCATGTGACTTGTGTAAGGGTAAGGGACAGACTGTCCCAATGACCTCTCACTTCACTAAGTCCATGCTGATGATTGTGTGTAAGTAGATGCAGTCATGCAGGACTATGGCTGCCAACCTAATCTAAAGATGGCAAGGTTTGAAAAGTCAAGCACTCAATTTCTATTCCTATCTAGCTACAAGCTGAGGTAGAGTAATACTGTATACACACACACACACAACTGGTTTAGGTTTGGAAGCCAAGTTCATGCTACATGATCCCTCTCCTGCACCACAGCTGATTGGCCCAACCTGAGCTAATTAGATGACTTTTATTTATTTATGTTTTAAATCATGTTTGGCATTGGAGCAACAGGTACCTTGACCTAGCTGTATGCAAGAGGAACAAGTGAATAACTCAAGATTGGGGGGATAGCCAAGGAAGCCAGTGTGTCAAGACTGAGAAGATGCAGGAAAGAAACAGAGATAAGGGTGCATGTGGTCTTTATAGACACAGAAGTCTTCCCAAACCTTCAGTCGAACCCTTCATGAGACCCAGTTGACCTCTCAGCTCTTCCATTTCCAGTAGTACCCTGTTTTTTTAGGCAGTATTTGCATTTTGCCCATATTATTCTAGAGTGGTTTCAACCTAGAGCCTTGATCAAGGTAGGCAGGATGTGGAATGGACACTGGATTTTCTACCTACAGAGGTAGAATATGAGGAAGCAGCTCAAGATGTTCATCTCTGGATTCTCAGAGTGAAAGATGGGTAGGCATTGTTCCAATATCAGCTGTCTATTCTCCCAGATGTTGAAGTCCACAAACAGAAAGGCTCAGAAGAAGGGACATGTGTGAGTCATGTGCCATTCATTGCAGGTGGTGTGTTCAACTAGCAACTAAGTCCTTGAGTCTTGCCATGATCCCTTGTCAGAAATCGTAACTCTCATGGGCCAGTTCAGATGGTGCTTCCCCACCAAGGATGTCCACCTAGACAGAGCATGTGAGCTGGATTAATCTGTTGCTCCCTTATATTCTTATGGCCTTTCCTTTGTGCCTACACTCCAAACCTTACCTGGAGGTTATTGACAGAGTGTCTGCAGAGTCTAGAGTTCTTTGTTTGTATGGATTAAAGAGGGCCTCAGTGGCATGATATTTATGCTGTCTCCAGATTCTATGGAATCCTGAATGTGAGTGTCTTTCTTCCCTCTCAGATCATGAGCTCCTCAAGGGGAGAGGGCACATTTTATTCATCTTGCTGTATTTCTCCTCACACGTTCAATAGGTACTCCCTCAACTCCTGGTTGATGGGTTGCTGTACCGAACAGATTTTCTCTCCAAAAAATCAATCTATTCATCCCTCTAGTTTCCAGCCTTCCTTCTGCTCTTGCTAGATTCTACTTTTCAGATCTCTAGAGCTGAACTTTTCTTATTTATTTATTTATTTATTTAGTAAAGGATCAGATAGTAAATATTTTATCCATTGCTGGTGTTCGTCACAACTTTTCAACTCTGTCATCACAGTATGAAAGCAGTCATGGACAATACTTAAATGTGTGGTAATGGATGTGCTTTGATAAAAGTTTATTTCCAAAAATAAGTGGGAGACTAGATTTGGCCCACAGGCTATATAATTTGCCATTCTTCTTCTAGAGGAAAATGGCACACTACATTTTCAAATAATCAAAAAATATTCAAAGAAAATAAGTTTGTCCCTCTTTCAACCCAGACCCAGTCATTAAAGATAAACATTGAAAACAATTTTTTATGTATTCTTCCATAAATTTTCCATATATATGGACATATACACATATTTATGTCAACTTTAAACACCCATGATGCACACTGTACAATGTTTTATAGTTCGAATTTATCAGATAATGAAGTGCCTTAGAGGTCTTTCATTACCATATAAAGAAGTTATCTCAAAAAAAAAAAAGAAGTTATCTCATTCTTTCAAATACTACATGATCTCTTACCATATATACATACCATACTCTAACTAGAACACATGAACAAGTATTTAAGTTCCTTACAGATTTTTTTTTTCAACACAACAGTGCTTCAATGAACATCTTTGAACTTGAGTTAGGTAAGTTTCTGGAATGGGAGCTTCTTGGATTCAATGGCACATGTTCTTGAAATTTTGGCATATATTACTAAATTGCCCACCACTGAGGGCTCACAACTTATGTTCTCATCAACAATGAATGGAAGAAGAAAAGCATTTTATTTAAGGTATATGTACCTGTGCCAGATGAAGAGGTAGTTTTATAGAGAATAAATAACCTACAGAAAAGTCACGGTAAGGCTAATTAAATAAAAAGCACCTAAATTTAATGTAACTGTTTTACTTATCTCTTAAATTTTGTAACAAGGAGTTTAAAACTATATGATAAGTGCCATTAGAATAAGTACCCTTTTATTTAAGGAAAGATGTAAAAATGTTAAGACATTAGAATAAAGAAAAAAAGAAAATTAGCAAAGCAAATATAGTAAATGAAGAATAAAGAAAAAAGAGACAGATGTCACACAATGAAACTGACACCAGTGAATGTGGCATTCTACCAAGTACACTCACACTGGGGGCCTTTGGGAAATTATCCATTTGTACTCTTGTATTTGTGGGTGTGGTGGATTGCTATATTGGCCCTGTTTCTTTAATGCTTCCTTCATTATACCAGCAGTTCTCAACCTGTGGGTCACAACCCCTTTGGGGGTCACCTAAGACCATCCTGCATATCAGATATTTAATTACAATTCACAACAGCAGCAAAATTATAGTTATGAAATAGCAATGAAAATAATTTTATGGTTTGGAGTCAGCACAACATGAGGAACTGTATTTAAGGGTCACAGCATTAGGAAGGTTGAGAACTCTATACCATTGGCACAGCCTCATCCTGGCCAGACTGTATTCCCTGTCCCTTGACTCTGGGCTTGACTATATGATTTTCTTTAGCCAACGGTATGTGTACAGAGGTGTCATTGGGCCAGTTCTGAGCTTAGGTTTTTAAGAGGCCTCATGTGGTCTTGTTTGTTCTTTTTTGCATCTGCTTGCACTTTGAGAAAAACCTGCCTGAGGCGACTGCTGCTCCAAGGAGGATGAGAGACTTATGGAATAGACTGAGAGCCATATCAGAGAGCCTACACTAAATCCCTAGCTTACATACCTGCAGATGTGTGAGCTAGCCCAGACAAGATGAGCACAGCTACCAGCCAAGCCAACTTTCAGCCAACCTACAGCTTGCATGAACAATGATAAATGATTATTGTTTTAGGCCACTGAGATTTGGGGTAGTTTGTTAAATAATAATAGCTTGTTAATTAATATGTCAGGCAATCAAAGAGGATGGCTTCAAGGTCTTCCTTTAATTCAATAAATATTTATTAAGAGCCTATCATGTGTGGGCACTAAAATAGGTTATAGAGATACAGTAAAGAATGGTACTGATCTTAGAGATCTGAGTCTAGGAAAGGGGAGATGATGAGAATAACCAACAAATACATCTAATCACAATATGATTTATAAAAATTGCTGGCTGAGAGTCCTCTTTAGAAGTATTCTTTTCTGTTCACTGATTTTACCTTTCCTTTATCTGTAAGTCTCCCTGAAAAAGCTCTTGAGGGGCGTGGTCAAGATGGCCGACAGGCACCAGTCTCCGACAGAAGCTCCTGTTCAGAGGAAAGGATAAAGTCCGGAGAAACACCCAACAAAGTCGAAAACTGGGGGCCCAGCTGAGAGAGAAGAGTGATACCGGCAGGACACCTCTTCTGAGACAGGCAGAGACTCCTAGAGGACAATCCACAGGTACATAAATCTCCTCAAAGGAATAGCGCCCAGCCCCTCCCCCAAGAAAGGTGTGCTTTTCCTTTGTTTCCTCTTCAACCGCTCCTCCGAGACTCCTACAGGCCACCCATAAACTGAGGACCTATTCTCTCACTCCCCAGTGAGAGCTGCTGACAGGGAAGTTTCCTACCCTGGAGGAACCCAGTTGAGACTCGGAACACCCTCCCCCAGGCAGAAAAGTGGAACTGGCGTTCACACTGCCATTTTGAGTTTCCAGTCCACTCTCCCTCCGCTTGCCGGCCAGGACAGGGAGAGAAGAGCCAGGAATGACATCCACCCACCCTTTCAAGACCAACCCCCTGTCCCAGTCCTTCACCGGGAGAACTGCTTGATCCACAGTTTCTGTGTGCAGACGGACCCCCTCAGCATTCTGTGCTCAACTGTCTCCCCGGCTGCTATCTGCACTTCCTGAGACCTTGGTGCCAGTGACCCGGATTGATGCCGAACAGGGAGGGCTGCACACCCCACCAGGCGTCCGTCTACAGGGCTTTGGTGGCCCTTGACAGTGATTGACTTCTCCTGGGTCGGGTCATTGTGCCGTGCCCACCCCCTGGAGCCCTGCTGGCCCGCGGCTTCCATTGACTCCTGCCGGGGAAGGTCTCGCAGTCCCGCCAGCTGCTTGCCTGCCTCCAGGGCTTTGGTGACTGGCGAGGGCAATTGACTTCTGCTGGGCGGGTCGCCCTTAGTCTCGCGCCCACCTCCCAGGTTCTTGTCAGTTGGCAGTCGCCAGCAGCTCCGGCGGGGAAGAGTTGGGCTATCCAGCCAGCGGTGCGCGCCTGCCTCTGGGACTTGGCAAATTGTGACAGCAGCTGACTTCTGCTGGGGCAGGTCGCGCAGACGTGCGCCTGCCTCCTGGGACCTCCTAGCGTGCGATCACCGTGACCTCCCGCCAGAGACGGTTGTGCCCTCCCGCCAGCTGCACGCATGCCTCTGGGGCTTTAGTGGCTTGCAAGGACAATTGACTTCTGCTAGGGCAGGTCGAGCAGCCGCATGCCCGCCTCACGGGGCCCTGCCAGCTTGCTGTCGCCAGCAGCTCCTGCCTGGGAGGGTCGTGCCATCCCGCCAGCAGTGCACCTGTCTCTGGGGCTTTTGTAGCCAGCAAGGACAACTGACCTCCGCTGGGGCAGGTTGCACCTGCCTCCCAGGGCCTTGATGGAGACACTGACTCCTGTAGGGGTGGGCTGCATCACCCCGCCTGCTGGCCCCGCCTCCCGGGGGGTCTTCCTGGGTTGTACCCAGGAGAAAACTAGAAGAAGCCACTGGCAGAACGGTTTTAGGGACGGTTTCTGAAAGGTGCAAATTCAACATGGGACGGAATCAGTGGAAAAACTCTGGCAACCAGAATAACCAAAGTAGATTAACGTCCCCAAAGAAGGATGGAGTAGACACAATGGAAAACCCACTACATAAACAGATATCTGAAATGTCAGAAATTGAGTTCAGAATCTGGATAGGGAGTAAGATCAACAGGGTGGAGGCAAAGAGGGAGCTAGAATTTCAAATCATTCAAAAGCTGTCCCAGGAATTCAATGATTTCAAAGATAAAATGATCAAGGATTACGATACTCTGAAACAAGAGGTTGCAGATTTGAAGAGCACTGTTGAATCCCTCCGTCAGAGGATGGACGAGGCAGAAGATAGAATCTCCAACACTGAAGACAAAGACTTTGAACGCACCCAGACTTCCAAAGATTTTGACAGATGGAGAACAAAGACAGATCTCTCACTCAGAGAGATCTTGAATAATTCGAAGAAAACTAATATTCGCCTCATAGGAATCCCTGAAGATGACGAAGTTGCCTCACAAAACACAGAGGCTCTCCTTAACGAAATTGTGAAAGAGAACTTTCCAGACATGCCAAGGGATCCTGAAATTCAGATAGCAGACGCTTCAGAACCCCAGCAAGACTCAACTCTAACAAGACATCCCCCAGGCATATCATAATCAACTTTACTAAAGTTAACATGAAAGAGAAAATCCTGAAAGCAGCTAGATGCAAGAAAACATTAAC